>NC_086445.1:469132514-469190014 GCF_028390025.1 Pseudophryne corroboree
GTCCATCCATAAGTATACTAGTATCCATCCATCTCCATTGTTTACCTGAGGTGCCTTTTAGTTGTGCCTATTAAAATATGGAGAACAAAAATGTTGAGGTTCCAAAATTAGGGAAAGATCAAGATCCACTTCCACCTCGTGCTGAAGCTGCTGCCACTAGTCATGGCCGAGACGATGAAATGCCAGCAACGTCGTCTGCCAAGGCCGATGCCCAATGTCATAGTACAGAGCATGTAAAATCCAAAACACCAAATATCAGTAAAAAAAGGACTCCAAAATCTAAAATAAAATTGTCGGAGGAGAAGCGTAAACTTGCCAATATGCCATTTACCACACGGAGTGGCAAGGAACGGCTGAGGCCCTGGCCTATGTTCATGGCTAGTGGTTCAGCTTCACATGAGGATGGAAGCACTCAGCCTCTCGCTAGAAAACTGAAAAGACTCAAGCTGGCAAAAGCACCGCAAAGAACTGTGCGTTCTTCGAAATCCCAAATCCACAAGGAGAGTCCAATTGTGTCGGTTGCGATGCCTGACCTTCCCAACACTGGACGTGAAGAGCATGCGCCTTCCACCATTTGCACGCCCCCTGCAAGTGCTGGAAGGAGCACCCGCAGTCCAGTTCCTGATAGTCAGATTGAAGATGTCAGTGTTGAAGTACACCAGGATGAGGAGGATATGGGTGTTGCTGGCGCTGGGGAGGAAATTGACAAGGAGGATTCTGATGGTGAGGTGGTTTAAGTCAGGCACCCGGGGAGACACCTGTTGTCCGTGGAAGGAATAGGGCCATTGACATGCCTGGTGAAAATACCAAAAAAATCAGCTCTTCGGTGTGGAAGTATTTCACCAGAAATGCGGACAACATTTGTCAAGCCGTGTGTTGCCTTTGTCAAGCTGTAATAAGTAGGGGTAAGGACGATAACCACCTCGGAACATCCTCCCTTATACGTCACCTGCAGCGCATTCATAATAAGTCAGTGACAAGTTCAAAAACTTTGGGCGACAGCGGAAGCAGTCCACTGACCAGTAAATCCCTTCCTCTTGTAACCAAGCTCACGCAAACCACCCCACCAACTCCCTCAGTGTCAATTTCCTCCTTCCCCAGGAATGCCAATAGTCCTGCAGGCCATGTCACTGGCAATTCTGACGAGTCCTCTCCTGCCTGGGATTCCTCCGATGCATCCTTGCGTGTAACGCCTACTGCTGCTGGCGCTGCTGTTGTTGCTGCTGGGAGTCGATGGTCATCCCAGAGGGGAAGTCGTAAGCCCACTTTTACTACTTCCACCAAGCAATTGACTGTCCAACAGTCCTTTGCGAGGAAGATGAAATATCACAGCAGTCATCCTGTTGCAAAGCGGATAACTGAGGCCTTGACAACTATGTTGGTGTTAGACGTGCGTCCGGTATCCGCCGTTAGTTCACAGGGAACTAGACAATTTCTTGAGGTAGTGTGCCCCCGTTACCAAATACCATCTAGGTTCCACTTCTCTAGGCAGGCGATACCGAGAATGTACACGGACGTCAGAAAAAGACTCACCAGTGTCCTAAAAAATGCAGTTGTACCCAATGTCCACTTAACCACGGACATGTGGACAAGTGGAGCAGGGCAGGGTCAGGACTATATGACTGTGACAGCCCACTGGGTAGATGTATGGACTCCCGCCGCAAGAACAGCAGCGGGGGCACCAGTAGCAGCATCTCGCAAACGCCAACTCTTTCCTAGGCAGGCTACGCTTTGTATCACCGGTTTCCAGAATACGCACACAGCTGAAAACCTCTTACGGCAACTGAGGAAGATCATCGCGGAATGGCTTACCCCAATTGGACTCTCCTGTGGATTTGTGGCATCGGACAACGCCAGCAATATTGTGTGTGCATTAAATATGGGCAAATTCCAGCACGTCCCATGTTTTGCACATACCTTAAATTTGGTGGTGCAGAATTTTTTAAAAAACGACAGGGGCGTGCAAGAGATGCTGTCGGTGGCCAGAAGAATTGCGGGACACTTTCGGCGTACAGGCACCACGTACAGAAGACTGGAGCACCACCAAAAACGCCTGAACCTGCCCTGCCATCATCTGAAGCAAGAAGTGGTAACGAGGTGGAATTCAACCCTCTATATGCTTCAGAGGTTGGAGGAGCAGCAAAAGGCCATTCAAGCCTATACAATTGAGCACGATATAGGAGGTGGAATGTACCTGTCTCAAGCGCAGTGGAGAATGATTTCAATGTTGTGCAAGGTTCTGCAACCTTTTGAACTTGCCACACGTGAAGTCAGTTCAGACACTGCCAGCCTGAGTCAGGTCATTCCCCTCATCAGGCTTTTGCAGAAGAAGCTGGAGGCATTGAAGGGGGAGCTAAAAGGGAGCGATTCCGCTAGGCATGTGGGACTTGTGGATGGAGCCCTTAATTCGCTTAACAAGGATTCACGGGTGGTCAATCTGTTGAAATCAGAGCACTACATTTTGGCCACCGTGCTCGATCCTAGATTTAAAACCTACCTTGGATCTCTCTTTCCGGCAGACACAAGTCTGCTGGGGTTGAAAGACCTGCTGGTGACAAAATTGTCAAGTCAAGCGGAACGCGACCTGTCAACATCTCCTCCTTCACATTCTCCCGCAACTGGGGGTGCGAGGAAAAGGCTCAGAATTCCGAGCCCACCCGCTGGCGGTGATGCAGGGCAGTCTGGAGCGACTGCTGATGCTGACATCTGGTCCGGACTGAAGGACCTGACAACGATTACGGACATGTCGTCTACTGTCACTGCATATGGTTCTCTCACCATTGAAAGAGTGGTGGAGGATTATATGAGTGACCGCATCCAAGTAGGCACGTCAGACAGTCCGTACTTATACTGGCAGGAAAAAGAGGCAATTTGGAGGCCCTTGCACAAACTGGCTTTATTCTACCTAAGTTGCCCTCCCACAAGTGTGTACTCCGAAAGAGTGTTTAGTGCCGCCGCTCACCTTGTCAGCAATCGGCGTACGAGGTTACTTCCAGAAAATGTGGAGAAGATGATGTTCATTAAAATGAATTATAATCAATTCCTCCGTGGAGACATTGACCAGCAGCAATTGCCTCCACAAAGTACACAGGGAGCTGAGATGGTGGATTCCAGTGGGGACGAATTGATAATCTGTGAGGAGCGGGATGTACACGGTGATATATTGGAGGATGATGATGAGGTGGACATCTTGCCTCTGTAGAGCCAGTTTGTGCAAGGAGAGATTAATTGCTTCTTTTTCGGTGGGGGTCCAAACCAACCCGTCATTTCAGTCACAGTCGTGTGGCAGACCCTGTCACTGAAATGATGGGTTGGTTAAAGTGTGCATGTCCTGTTTATACAACATAAGGGTGGGTGGGAGGGCCCAAGGACAATTCCATCTTGCACCTCTTTTTTCTTTAATTTTTCTTTGCGTCATGTGCTGTTTGGGGAGTGTTTTTTGGAAGGGCCATCCTGCGTGACACTGCAGTGCCACTCCTAGATGGGCCAGGTGTTTGTGTCGGCCACTAGGGTCGCTTATCTTACTCACACAGCTACCTCATTGCGCCTCTTTTTTTCTTTGCGTCATGTGCTGTTTGGGGAGTGTTTTTTGGAAGGGCCATCCTGCGTGACACTGCAGTGCCACTCCTAGATGGGCCCGGTGTTTGTGTCGGCCACTAGGGTCGCTTAGCTTACTCACACAGCTACCTCATTGCGCCTCTTTTTTTCTTTGCGTCATGTGCTGTTTGGGGGAGTGTTTTTTGGAAGGGCCATCCTGCGTGACACTGCAGTGCCACTCCTAGATGGGCCCGGTGTTTGTGTCGGCCACTAGGGTCGCTTATCTTACTCACACAGCTACCTCATTGCGCCTCTTTTTTTCTTTGCGTCATGTGCTGTTTGGGGAGTGTTTTTTGGAAGGGCCATCCTGCGTGACACTGCAGTGCCACTCCTAGATGGGCCCGGTGTTTGTGTCGGCCACTAGGGTCGCTTATCTTACTCACACAGCTACCTCATTGCGCCTCTTTTTTTCTTTGCGTCATGTGCTGTTTGGGGAGTGTTTTTTGGAAGGGCCATCCTGCGTGACACTGCAGTGCCACTCCTAGATGGGCCAGGTGTTTGTGTCGGCCACTAGGGTCGCTTATCTTACTCACACAGCTACCTCATTGCGCCTCTTTTTTTCTTTGCGTCATGTGCTGTTTGGGGAGTGTTTTTTGGAAGGGCCATCCTGCGTGACACTGCAGTGCCACTCCTAGATGGGCCCGGTGTTTGTGTCGGCCACTAGGGTCGCTTAGCTTACTCACACAGCTACCTCATTGCGCCTCTTTTTTTCTTTGCGTCATGTGCTGTTTGGGGGAGTGTTTTTTGGAAGGGCCATCCTGCGTGACACTGCAGTGCCACTCCTAGATGGGCCCGGTGTTTGTGTCGGCCACTAGGGTCGCTTATCTTACTCACACAGCTACCTCATTGCGCCTCTTTTTTTCTTTGCGTCATGTGCTGTTTGGGGAGTGTTTTTTGGAAGGGCCATCCTGCGTGACACTGCAGTGCCACTCCTAGATGGGCCCGGTGTTTGTGTCGGCCACTAGGGTCGCTTATCTTACTCACACAGCTACCTCATTGCGCCTCTTTTTTTCTTTGCGTCATGTGCTGTTTGGGGAGTGTTTTTTGGAAGGGCCATCCTGCGTGACACTGCAGTGCCACTCCTAGATGGGCCAGGTGTTTGTGTCGGCCACTAGGGTCGCTTATCTTACTCACACAGCTACCTCATTGCGCCTCTTTTTTTCTTTGCGTCATGTGCTGTTTGGGGAGTGTTTTTTGGAAGGGCCATCCTGCGTGACACTGCAGTGCCACTCCTAGATGGGCCCGGTGTTTGTGTCGGCCACTAGGGTCGCTTATCTTACTCACACAGCTACCTCATTGCGCCTCTTTTTTTCTTTGCGTCATGTGCGGTTTGGGGAGTGTTTTTTGGAAGGGCCATCCTGCGTGACACTGCAGTGCCACTCCTAGATGGGCCCGGTGTTTGTGTCGGCCACTAGGGTCGCTTATCTTACTCACACAGCTACCTCATTGCGCCTCTTTTTTTCTTTGCGTCATGTGCTGTTTGGGGAGTGTTTTTTGGAAGGGCCATCCTGCGTGACACTGCAGTGCCACTCCTAGATGGGCCCGGTGTTTGTGTCGGCCACTAGGGTCGCTTATCTTACTCACACAGCTACCTCATTGCGCCTCTTTTTTTCTTTGCGTCATGTGCTGTTTGGGGAGTGTTTTTTGGAAGGGCCATCCTGCGTGACACTGCAGTGCCACTCCTAGATGGGCCTGGTGTTTGTGTCGGCCACTAGGGTCGCTTATCTTACTCACACAGCTACCTCATTGCGCCTCTTTTTTTCTTTGCGTCATGTGCTGTTTGGGGAGTGTTTTTTGGAAGGGCCATCCTGCGTGACACTGCAGTGCCACTCCTAGATGGGCCCGGTGTTTGTGTCGGCCACTAGGGTCGCTTATCTTACTCACACAGCTACCTCATTGCGCCTCTTTTTTTCTTTGCATCATGTGCTGTTTGGGGAGTGTTTTTTGGAAGGGCCATCCTGCGTGACACTGCAGTGCCACTCCTAGATGGGCCCGGTGTTTGTGTCGGCCACTAGGGTCGCTTATCTTACTCACACAGCTACCTCATTGCGCCTCTTTTTTTCTTTGCGTCATGTGCTGTTTGGGGAGTGTTTTTTGGAAGGGCCATCCTGCGTGACACTGCAGTGCCACTCCTAGATGGGCCCGGTGTTTGTGTCGGCCACTAGGGTCGCTTATCTTACTCACACAGCTACCTCATTGCGCCTCTTTTTTTCTTTGCGTCATGTGCTGTTTGGGGAGTGTTTTTTGGAAGGGCCATCCTGCGTGACACTGCAGTGCCACTCCTAGATGGGCCAGGTGTTTGTGTCGGCCACTAGGGTCGCTTATCTTACTCACACAGCTACCTCATTGCGCCTCTTTTTTTCTTTGCGTCATGTGCTGTTTGGGGAGTGTTTTTTGGAAGGGCCATCCTGCGTGACACTGCAGTGCCACTCCTAGATGGGCCCGGTGTTTGTGTCGGCCACTAGGGTCGCTTATCTTACTCACACAGCTACCTCGGTGCAAATTTTAGGACTAAAAATAATATTGTGAGGTGTGAGGTATTCAGAATAGACTGAAAATGAGTGGAAATTATGGTTTTTGAGGTTAATAATACTTTGGGATCAAAATGACCCCCAAATTCTATGATTTAAGCTGTTTTTTAGGGTTTTTTGAAAAAAACACCCGAATCCAAAACACACCCGAATCCGACAAAAAAAATTCGGTGAGGTTTTGCCAAAACGCGGTCGAACCCAAAACACGGCCGCGGAACCGAACCCAAAACCAAAACACAAAACCCGAAAAATTTCAAGTGCACATCTCTACTGTAATGTGAATTTCGGCTCATACATTGTGCTATAATGTGAATTTTGGCTCATTCTGCGTGCTATAATGTGAATTTCGGCTCATTCAGTGTGCTATAACGTGAATTTTGGCTCATTCTGCGTGCTATAATGTGAATTTCGGCTCATTCAGTGTGCTATAACGTGAATTTTGGCTCATTCTGCGTGCTATAACGTGAATTTTGGCTCATTCAGTGTGCTATAATGTGCATTTCGGCTCATTCTGCGTGCTATGATGTGCATTTCGGCTCATTCTGCGTGCTATGATGTGCATTTCGGCTCATTCAGTGTGCTATGATGTGCATTTCGGCTCATTCTGCGTGCTATAATGTGAATTTCGGCTCATTCAGTGTGCTATAACGTGAATTTTGGCTCATTCTGCGTGCTATAATGTGAATTTCGGCTCATTCAGTGTGCTATAACGTGAATTTTGGCTCATTCTGCGTGCTATAATGTGAATTTCGGCTCATTCAGTGTGCTATAACGTGAATTTTGCCTCATTCTGCGTGTTATAACGTGAATTTTGGCTAATTCAGTGTGCTATAATGTGCATTTCGGCTCATTCTGCGTGCTATGATGTGCATATCGGCTCATTCTGCGTGCTATGATGTGCATTTCGGCTCATTCTGCGTGCTATGATGTGCATTTCGGCTCATTCTGCGTGCTATGATGTGCATTTCGGCTCATTCAGTGTGCTATGATGTGCATTTCGGCTCATTCTGCGTGCTATAATGTGAATTTCGGCTCATTCAGTGTGCTATAACGTGAATTTTGGCTCATTCTGCGTGCTATAATGTGAATTTCGGCTCATTCAGTGTGCTATAACGTGAATTTTGCCTCATTCTGCGTGTTATAACGTGAATTTTGGCTAATTCAGTGTGCTATAATGTGCATTTCGGCTCATTCTGCGTGCTATGATGTGCATATCGGCTCATTCTGCGTGCTATGATGTGCATTTCGGCTCATTCTGCGTGCTATGATGTGCATTTCGGCTCATTCTGCGTGCTATGATGTGCATTTCGGCTCATTCAGTGTGCTATGATGTGCATTTCGGCTCATTCTGCGTGCTATGATGTGCATTTCGGCTCATTCTGCGTGCTATGATGTGCATTTCGGCTCATTCAGTGTGCTATAATGTGAATTTCGGCTCATTCTGCGTGCTATGATGTGCATTTCGGCTCATTCAGTGTGCTATGATGTGCATTTCGGCTCATTCAGTGTGCTATGATGTGCATTTCGGCTCATTCTGCGTGCTATGATGTGCATTTCGGCTCATTCAGTGTGCTATGATGTGCATTTCGGCTCATTCAGTGTGCTATGATGTGAATTTCGGCTCATTCTGCGTGCTATAACGTGAATTTTGGCTCATTCTGCGTGCTATAATGTGAATTTTGGCTCATTCTACGTGCTATAACGTGAATTTTGGCTCATTCTGCGTGCTATTATGTGAATTTCGGCTCATACAGTGTGCTATAACGTGAATTTTGGATCATACTGTGTGCTACAATGTGAATTTCGGCTCATTCAGTGTGCTATAATGTGAATTTTGGATCATACTGTGTGCTACAATGTGAATTCCAGCTCATACAGTGTGCTATAATGTGAATTTCGGCTCATTCTGTGTGCTGTAGAAACAGAATTTGTCGGCAGATAAGAACCACTTGGCCCATCTAGTCTACCCCCTTTTTTTTTTTTTTTACATTATTTTTTATCTCTAACCTTATCTGATCCTTATTTCTTTGTAAGGAGATCCTTATGTCTATCCCATGCATGTTTAAATTGCCCTACTGTCTTAGCCTCTACCACCCCTGATGGAAGGAATGGCGATTCGCCAGTCTGTATCACCAGTGCGCAGGGTTCTCTCCACTAACTGGCAACTTTTTATTAGTAATGGCAACAATAGGAAATTTAGAAGCGAACGGGAAGGGCATTATGAAGTGGGAGGGGCTATGATTAGGGGGAGGAGTCATAATTCTTAAACCGCCCCCCCTAAAAGTTAAGTCTAGATCCGCCACTGCCTCAATTATCTGTGATGTCTGGTCTCCGCTCCGGCGGCTGCTAAGGCGGTTGGTAATCTCAATAAGGCACCGGTTTGCTATCCAATCGAAGCTCGCGGACCGGCAGCCGCGGCTCCTGATTGGCTGCCGGTCTGCGAGCTCTGATTGGCTAACAAACCGGCGGGTACGGCGGCTCATTTGAGGTACCCGCCGCCGGAGCTGCAGAGGCCGGACATCAGGAGCATTGAGGGGCAGGAGAGGCGCTGTGCTGCGCTCTCCTCCCCTCACACAGCACAAACAGGCATCAGTGAGCAGGGGGCACTGTATATCTGGCACTGTGGAGGCACTGTATATCTGGCACTCTGGGGCACTGTATATCTGGCACTGTGGGGGCAATGTATATCTGGCCCTGTGGGGGCAATGTATATCTGGCACTGTGGGGGCAATGTATATCTGACACAGTGGGGCAACGTATATCTGGCACTGTGGGGGCATTGTATATCTGGCACTGTGGGGGCACTGTATATCTGGCACTGTGGGGTCATTGTATATCTGGCACAGTGGGGCAATGTATATCTGGCACTGTGGGGGCAATATATATCTGGCACTGTGGAGGCATTGTATATCTGGCACTGTGGGGGCATTGTATATCTGGCACAGTGGGGCAATGTATATCTGGCACAGGGGGGCAATGTATATCTGGCACAGGAGGGCAATGTATATCTGGTACTGTGGGGGCAATGTGTATCTGGCACAGGGGGCACTGTATATCTGGCACCGGGGGGGGGGGGGGGCAATGTATGTCTGGCAAAGTGGGGCACTGTATATCTGGCACTGTGGGGGTAATGTATATCTGGCACTGTGGGGGCAATATATATCTGGCACTGTGGGGGCAATATATATTTGGCACAGGGGGGCAATGTATATCTGGCACAGGGGGCACTGTATATCTGGCACTACTGTGGGGGCAATGTATATCTGGCACTGTGGGGGCAATGTATATCTGGCACTATGGGGGCAATGTATATCTGGCACTGTGGGGGCAATATATATCTGGCACTGTAGGAGCACTGTATATCTGGCACAGGTGGGCAATGTATATCTGGCACATGGGGGCAATGTATATCTGGCACTGTGGAGGCAATGAGCGCACAGTGGGGCAATGTATATCTGGCACTTTGGGAGCAATATATATCTGGCACTGTGGGGGCCACGTATATCTGGCACTGTGGGGGCAATGTATATCTGGCACAGTGGGGCAATGTATATCTGGCACAGTGGGGGCATTGTATATTTGGCAAAGTGGGGGCATTGTATATCTGGCACAGGGGGGCAATGTATATTTGGCACTGTGGGGGCAATGTATATCTGGCATTGTGGGGGCATTGTATATCTGGCACAGTGGGGCATTGTATATTTGGCACTGGAGGTAATTCCAAGTTGATCGCAGCAGGATTTTTGATAGCAATTGGGCAAAACCATGTGCACTGCAGGGGAGGCAGATATAACATGTGCAGAAAGAGTTAGATTTGGGTGGGGTGTGTTCAATCTGCAATCTAATTTGCAGTGTAAAAATAAAGCAACCAGTATTTACCCTGCACAGAAATAAAATAACCCACCCAAATCTAACTCTCTCTGCACATGTTATATCTGCCTCCCCTGCAGTGCACATGGTTTTGCCCAATTGCTAACAAAAATCCTGCTGCGATCAACTTGGAATTACCCCCACTGTGGGGACAATGTATATCTGGCACTGGGGCAACGTGTATCTGGCACTATTGGGGTCATATGTGTATCTGGCCCCCATATGTGTATCACGCCGCCATTTTCATTGGCCATGCCCCATGTGGCATTTGGCCATGCCCACTTTCTGGGCGCGCGCCTTCGGCACGCTCACACAGTACCTATAAGACTTTTTTCTACTTGCACCACTGGACATCAGTGTTGGTATTCAAAACCCCATCAAGTCTGCTGTATTGTAAATCCAGTGGTTTTGATGTTTCAAACCACCGGTGATGTTCAGTGCTTTCAAATCCTCTGCAAAACCGCTGTTTAATACATTTTGCTGTAAATGAGGCTAAAAGCAAGCTATAGTATATGCAATATACAACCATGTTCTTCTAAATGTTATCAGCATAATTACATTTACATAACTGAAGGACATTTTTTAGGATGAAGAACATCTGCAGATATATTTTATACCAAAATAATATGCCCCTGCAAATTCATGTAAAAAAGAAAAAGATTAAATATCTTGGCTGCATTGATAAGTCTTTACACTGGCCATTTTGAATTCAACTTTCCTGTATTGGAAACATAATGTAATTAACATTGAGGTCTTTGTGGCTCCTTTTTGAGAAATTAAATAGTATGACTCACTAGGGCATTATCTGAACAAACCTCTCAGGATAATGACTTAATCTCCGAGATTGCTATCTGGCACCATTCCGACATAGCAAAGAACTAAAAGCCAAACATTAATCTTATTTAGATGTTCTCTTGAAACATTCGTCAGACACTATTATGCAGTCACGAAAATAAATCCCTGATGTTCAAGCTTAAAGTTAGCAATATTTTTGTGTGAATTCTTAGCAAGTATTAACATTAATAAAGATCAATGACGGAAAATGTTTTTTATTTAATATGAAACAGGGGAAAGGATTTAGTGATCTTGGAATTGAGAGTTATAAGGAATTAAAAAAGAAAATCACAAATTCTGTAAGTATATATTTGAAATACGATGTAAATATTTAACATCGTATTTCAAATATATACTTACAGAATTTGTGATTTTCTTTTTTAATTCCTTATCACTCTCAATTTGTTTTTTATTGGTAATTAATTGGTTTGAGAGAAATATGTCTTATGTAGATGTTGAAGTCATAAGAGCACTATGGGGGGGGGGGGGGGGGTTCAATTGTGCCAATACATTTTTGGTAGAAAAAAATGGGCATTAGCGTGATTTTTTTTGTGCCCATTTTGTTTTTTTTGGGGGGGGGGCAATTCAATTAAAGACCAATTTTTTTGTCATGAAATAATCCAGTTTCTTATGAAAAACACATACTGCATGATTCGGGATCCCGAAAAACATCACCACAGATAATTGAATACCCCCTTAATGCTAGATCTATGTAAGATGTATTGCCAGCCACTCAGGTATGCTGCAGGTCCCTCTTTCCAGGCAGTTATAATCAACCTCTGATATGTATCTTAAGTAAGGTGACCTTCCCTTCCTACCCAATAATTGACAACAAATTAGGATCCCTAATTATACAAACATATCATGCAGTGTACTTGTGAATCCATTGTACAGATGTGTATTATTTTTGTTTAGAGATGAGTGGGTCCGGTTCTCCAAGAACCGTACCCACCCAAACGTTACAATCTGAGCCAGGATCCAAGTCCGGCTCAGGTTTTCCCACCTGACTCTGATCCCAAAATGAGGCAAAACGTCATCCTCCCGCTGTCGGATTCTCATGGATTTTGGATTCTATACAATGCTCCCGGCAATCGCACCATCTTCACTCCAACTGTGGAGCTTGTATTGAATGACTGTGTCCGTGCTGTGTCCGTCCAGGGGTGCTGTGTTGTCCATCAAGGGGCTGGGGCTGCTGTGTCCTTCAGGGGGTTCTTTGTCTGTCCATGAAGGGGCTGCTGTGTCCTTCAGGGGAGCTTTTTCCGACAAGGGGCTGTGTCTGTCCTTCAAGGAGCTGCTCTGTCCTTCAAGGGGTGTTTTGTCAATCTAGGGGTGCTCTGCCCCAGATTAAACAAAGTAAAAGATAGATATGTAATTTAAAAATATATATTTTTTGTTGTTGGTCTAAACACCAGTGTACTATACTATTATTTTTCTAAGACACTGTCGGTCAGACTGCAGTGTATAATCATACACGTATTGTGACACTGTAGGTGGTCCATGATTTGTTTTACATAAAGGGGTGCTGTGTCCATCTGTCAATGGGTTGCAGTGTCCTCCGGGGTGCTCTGTCACTCTAGAGGTGCTCTGCCCCAGTTTAAACAACTGAAAAGCTAAATATATAATAAAATAAAAAAAATGTTCGTGCCAAACCAATTTTCTGTGACACTGCTGGTCATTCCGCAGTGTGTAATCATGCATGTATAGTGACACTGTAGGTGTAAGTGAACTACAGTGCAATTTATATACTTACACATGCACATATTGTGTGACACTGTAGGTGAAAGTAAACAGCAGTGTTAGATTATTATTTTTTACTCATACAAGTATTGTGTGACACTGGGTGAAAGTAAAGCGCAGTGTTAGATTATTATTTCTGACACTGTAATAATAGATTATTATTTCTGACACATGTAATGTGACACTGTAGATGGTATATTTTTTGGACAAATGTGTGACACTGTACGTGAAAGTAAACCGCAGTATTAGATTATTATTTCTGACTCATACATGTATTGTGACACTGTAGCTGGTACATTTATTGTACAAATTGTGGTGTTTGCTGTACCCCACTTTGTTCGTGTTTGTTGACAGATATGGAGTACGAACAATTGAGAGGAGAGCAGGAAGCACATACTAGTGCTGCAGATGCTGCCACCAGTCATAACGATACAAGTCTGTCCACATCATCTACTAAGGCCGATGCCCAAGGGCATAGCTGTCTTAAATCAGGGCATGTAAAATCAAAGAAGCAAGTTAATTTTACAATGGTAAAGAAAAACACATCAAAAGGAAAGTTAGCTGCAGAGAAACATGAAACATGAAATTGGCAATATGCTATTCACCACACGAAGTGGCAAAGAAAGAATCAGGTCTTGGACTTTATTTACAAGTGGTGGTTCTGCAACTGTCAGTGAGGCATCTTCTGTGTCTCATGACGATGCAACAGAGAGATCTGTGCTTAAATTCTTTAGTACGGATCTCTCCATGTGTATGCCCATAGTGATAGTGATGCATGGCCCGCATGCCAAATCTAGTAGATCGCTCACTTCACTGCTGTGTGAAGTGAGCGCCCCCCACCCTCGCTCAGCAATCATCGCGCTGTGTGCTGAGCGGGGGGAGAGATGTGAGCGGTCTGTGCTAGATCACTCAGTACACATCTCCCTGTGTGTACGGGGCTTAAGAGGGGTGTCAAAAAAATGAAACCACTAAAGCAGTAGAACAAACTGTGCATTCAGAACCGTCACACATTCCTGAGGAACATTTAGGGATGTCCACATTAGCAATGGGTGAGGCTGACATTTCTGACACTGCCCTCATAAAGAAGCTTCTTTCACCTCCTTCAACTATTTCTGCACCATCTGCACATGTGGGGAGCAATACAAGTAAAGATGGTGATGAGGGCATAATAAAATTGAGGATTTATGTGTGAAAGTGGAACAGGATGAGGAAGATATGTGTGTACTATTACTATCTGACACTGAGGATGTTGATAATGTTTGTGTAAATCAGCCACCAGTGGCTGCAGGTCTTGCCCATGATAAAAAGAAAGCCATTATGATGCATAGGCATAAGACCAAAAAACCCACCTCCTGGGTGTGGGATTATTTTTACCCAAATCCTGACAATGTTTGTAAAGGCATCTGCACCATTTGTGAGGACAAAGTTAGTAGAGGTAGGGATGTTGGCAATCTAGACAACTTCTCCATGTTACAGATGTAACCACCTTTATCTTGACCGATTCCCCGCCTAGACGGACGTTTAGTCACGCTAAGGCGATAGCTTAGCTTGCTGAGTTTAATCACAGGCAGGCGTGTTAAGGCGATTCTAGATACTCAGCATGCATTACACATCTCCACCACTGGGTGGCTAATGCTCCACTAATCCAGTACTTTCGATCGTATAGCGGCGGATTGATCTACAGCTCTGGCAAATGGTCAGTGACGACTGTAATGTTAATAGATGGTGACCAATGGTCAGACAGTGAGAGTTCTCAATATAAATAAATAGTTTATACAGACACAAACGAACATGTTAAAACACCTGTGTATGCAGACGCAAGATTGTGTATGGAGACGCAAGTAATTGTGTAAAAGGAAGTATGTACAATGCATAAACACCGTGCTTTTGAAATACATGTATAGTATGAGCGTCCGAGTTCCCATGACATTCACTTTATTATAATTGTTTTTCTTTGTTATACATTCAATGGAAGGGTGCACACAGGTTTCACATAAATCTTGTCTTGTAACCTGATCGTAACTCCCTACCTGTCTACTGCATGAACTGTGCAGGCTCCCAGGGGAGAAGGGGAAAGTGGGATGGGGGTAGGGCGAGGCAGTGGAAAATACTGTGTTCAAAGAATGGGCCAATGCTGAAGGAGCATCAGAATCCCCTAGCTAAAATACACAGGGTCAACAGGGATAAGTGAGGTCTATGCACATAACGATACACCAGACCCCATCGCATCACAAATTGACAAATTGTCCGAGGCACATGAACCCCCGTTTTGTAGAATTATGTGCATAGACCTCGCTTAACCCTATTGCCCCTGTGTATTTTAGCTAGGGGATTCCGACGCTCCTTCAGCACTGCCCCGAAGCCTGCAATGTTCTATTAGGGTACTAATTAGCTGTTCGTGCTAATTAGTACCCTAATAGAAAATGCTATACAGAGATACTAAGGACGGTGATTTGGCATCCAGGAACTTAGGGAGGAGCTTTTATCTCTCTCCATTGTAATCTTTCTAAGTATAATGGAGAGAGATCAAAGCTTCTCCCGAAGTTCCTGGATGCCAAATCACTGTACGTAGTATCTCTGTGCCGAATGTTCTACTAGTGTACTAATTAGCACGAGCAGCTTGTAACGTACAGTGGCAGGTTTAATCTTTCTATGTATAATGTAGAGAGATAAAAGCTCCTCCCTAAGTTCCTGGTTGCCAAATCACCATCCTTAGTATCTCTGTATAGTATTTTCTATTAGGGTGCTAATTAGCACGAACAGCTAATTAGTACCCTAATAGAACATACTGTGCAGAGATACTAAGTATGGTGATTTGGCATCCAGGTACTTACTGAGGAGCATTTATCTCTCTCCATTATACATAGAAAGATTAAACTTGCTGCTGTATGTTACAAGCTGTTCGTGCTAATTAGTACCCTAATAGAACATACTGTACAGAGATACTAAGTACGGTGCTTTGGCATCCAGTTAAAAGCTGTTCGTGCTAATTAGTACACTAGTAGAACATACTGTACAGAGATACTAAGGACGGTAATTTGGCATCTAGGAACTTAGGGAGGAGCTTTTATCTCTCCATTATACATAGAAAGATTAAACTTGCCACTGTATGTTACAAGCTGTTCGTGCTAATTAGTACACTAGTAGAACATAGTGTACAGAGATACTAAGGATGGCAATTTGGCACACAGGAATTTAGGGAGGAGCTTTTATCTCTCTCTATTATACTTAGAAAGATTACAATGGAGAGAGATTAAAGCTCCTCCCTAAGTTCGTGGATGCCAAATCATTGTACTTAGTATCTCTGTACAGTATGTTCTACTAGTGTACTAATTAGCATGAAGAGAAAATGGCGGCGACGCACGGCTGCTTATATAGAATTCGAATCTCGCGAGAATCCGACAGCGGGATGATGACGTTCGGGCGCCCTCGGATTAACCGAGCCATACGGGAGAATCTGAGTATGCATCGGACCCGTGTAAAATGGGTGAAGTTCGGGGGGTTCGGTTTACGAGGAACCGAACCCGCTCATCACTAGTTGAAACAGGAACGTCCTTCCAATAGATGCCAGAAAGTTGAAAGCACACAGTTCTCTAGAATGTCATTGTGTGCTGTATCATTAATGATTCCCTTCACTGGAACTAAGAAGCCCAGGTCAATTCATGAAAACAAAAAAAGCCTGAGATCAAGACTGTTGGCATTAAACATTCTCCTGTCATCTGCCAAACTGAGATTTGTATTTCAGACTGCCACATTCCAGAGACCACATTTTCACAGATATCTATTGTTGGTGTGCTTTACACCATTTGAGATGACATATGGAATTGCGAGTTGTGACCTGAAGGCATGTGTGCAGCTGCTAGGCTATGAAGTACCAAGCAATTCATAAAGCGCCTAACAAACAGTTCTAGTGGTAGCAATGCCGTTTGGATCTTAATAGTGAGTGTTGCTGCATGGTTCAGCACCCCACAGCAGGGGCGCCTAGAAGGGGGGAGGAAAGCAGGTACTAATAACCTGGGCTTGGGCTAGTTGAAGGGCCCAGGGATGGCACGGTCCATCACACCCCTGGACAGCAGCCCAACGGGCAGGGAGAGAGTGGAGAGTGCTTCTGCTCATCATCATCAGCCTCTCTCCCAAGCTCAGCACATGCTCCTGTGTGCTTGGCTTTGGAGGTTCCAGGGAGGCTATTGCAGTTACTTCTCTCTCTCTGCATTATATGCCGGTGCTGGGGATGGGGAGTGATCTCACCGATCACCTCCCAAACCCAGTAGCGGATCTTGCCACGGGCAAGCAGGACTTTGGCCCAGGGCGCCGCCTTCCGGAGGGCGCCGCACCATGGCAAGATCTGCTGCTGCTGTGCCCCCCGCTGCCGCTGCCCGCTGTGAAGGGAAACTAGTAGACGCTACGCGTCTAGTTTCCCTTCGTCGGCTGCCCGTTGTGAAGGGAAACTAGACGCTACGCGTCTAGTTTCCCTTCGTGGAGAGGACCTTTACTGTAATGATGTGCGGTGCGCGTTGACGTCATCGCGCACAGCACAGCAAAGGTCCTCTCCACGAAGGGAACTAGACGCTTAGCGTCTAGTTTTCCGTCGTGGAAAGGACCTTTGCTGTGCGGTGCACGATGACGTCATCGCGCACCGCACATCCTACTACAGTACAGGGGGTGTAACTGACCACGCCCCCTGTATGAAGTGTCAAAGTTGAAAAATATTGAAGAACACACAGCACGTATAAACTGCACACACATGCCCACTGCGCGTGCACTTGTTCTGCAGTGCGTGCACATGTACGCACTTTGCATATGGTCGCTCCCGCGGTCCTGCGCATCGGCGCGTGGTATGGGTATTTACGGCAGAGTTTGTGTACGCATGGAGGGCCATCAGAACACATTGCATATTTAATCCAAATAGTGCACAATGTACACATAGTCTCCTTGCACCACATCAGAAAGTTATAGCTGTTTAAATGGTTGCAGAACAAAGGGATTCACAGGATAAGAGGGGACAGACTAAGGTTATAAGGTGGTATTTGGTATCCAGCTGTAGGGTATTTTAAGGGAAACATTCCGGTGTTGGTCTGCGGAAGATCGCATGTTCCTGCAGATAGTTATGTGCAGAAGCAGAATATAGTTATAAATTGTATTTACTGTATATTATGTATGCGGCGGGAATCCAGAGGAGACCACCCACAAGAGCAGTTGAGAAAGACATCGCCTACCTTTTCAAATCAACCTATGACCTCTCCTGTACTGTAAAGGTGCATCCCTGTGTCCAATGGACAAAGGGATTACAGTATCCATTGTATTGCTTTTGGAAGACTTGTATAAATAAAGCCTGCTGCAGAGCGGCCAGTCACAAGACTCACAACGTTATCTATTTGATTACGGAGGACTGGACCAGGAAGCGCACGCGAATATTCTCACGTATATACATTGACTGTAGCCATTATTCTGTTATATATATTGTCTTGTATTGTAGTGTATAATTTGTATTGTAAACCCCCTTTCAGAAATAATCCACTGTGGTGTTGGAACCCAGCGGTTAATCACAATTGGTATCGTGTGCTCATTGCCCTGCTAAGGTTTAAAGTGTAATAGCATCACACTGCATTGCTGATAAGGTTTAAAGTGTAATAGCATCTCACTGCATTGCTGCATAAGGTTTAAAGTGTAATAGCATCACACTGCATTGCTGCATAAGGTTTAGAGTGTAATATCATTGCATTGCATTACTGTGAATGTTTAAAGTGTATCTCTGGGTGTGTATGCGCTGCGAGTACTTTGTACCGTCAGCGCGGTGTGTGTACGCAAAGTCCGTACACTACGGAACCCTTTTACGCTAATAGCGTAAAAGGTGCGTAGTGTGAATTAAGTATAGCGGCCACAGCGGCCACAGCGGCTAAAGGTTTAAAGTGTATTTAAGGTGTGTTTAAGGTATAGCTTTCATTCCTGTAAAGATAATCAACATTATCAATTGGGGGCATCGTCCGATTTTCCAAATTTTTACTGCTTAACAGGTCACAAGCAGACATAATCTATCAGCATAAGGGTGGACGGGGGATCCTATGTATCCTTTTCTTGCTCGGTGGATATACTGAAAACCCTACTTAGTTGCTAATTAGATGGTGTCTGCTCTGTATGGTTTGTAGGGATGCTGGTAAGAACTCGTAAGGTAAGCAGGAAAAAAGCAATTTAAAATCTGTGAATTTATTTTTGTCGCCAAATGCTTACACAACAAAAGCATACACCCATACCCTGTGCATACTCTCCCACATTGTTGCGATAACATTCAGATTACTAGATTCGTAATATAAAACACAAACGCAGTCTGGCCTAGTTATAAAGGTTTATACAGAAAAGAAACTGTGTGGCGTGTTAAGTGAGCAATTATAGTTAATATTGCTCACATTTATAGAAATTGTATGATTTGTGCTATTGCGGACGTACGGTTTTGTACACATGTCTCGGACAAGGTACGGAACTGCACACACGGCGTAAGCACGTTCGCGTGTTTACGCAAATTGTGTAAGAATACGGTCGCTAAGTACAAATTACACAATAGTTTGTTTAGTTTAAAGGTGAGACAGTAGCCACGCTACAATAACACAAGATTGCCCTGCTTCCAAAGTTTAGTATAAAACCCTTATTTACTGTATTGCCTCTGGGAGTAAAGCTGCTTGTCTGAATGATAATTTTCTGTACAGAAAAATAAAGTACATTTGAGTGAGCGAGTGCAGGAGTGAGTGGAGACTGAACCCAAGAACTAAGTGAACAAGGTGGACTAAAGTGGTCTAAGTGTGCACACTGGGTTAGTAGAGATCCGGTGGTGTAGGGTTCGCAACCCTGCGTTATTAAGAGTGGACTAAAGTAGTCTTAGTGGACTGAGTGGTATCCCATACAACTCTGAGGTGGTCTACTAAGTGGTACTAAGTGGTCTACAACAATCGTAGGGCATATAGATAACTAGTATCTATAGGCTGTGCTATTGCATCACACGTCCGTTTGTTCTGCACAGAGCAACGTGATATTATTGTATCATCTGTGGAAGAGCATACGCAGACGTGAATGTATAGACAAAGGGGTTTTTCTTTGATAACTTCGGGAAATCTCCCTGGTGGCCTTCACTGGAAAGGGTGAAAAATAGTTATCTAATTTCTCTGTTTTTCACCCTACAAACAATTCCAGTGAAAGAAACCGAAAAGGAAATTTTCACTGCCTCTCTCAGGAAAATATTCCAAACAGAACTTCCACCGAAAGAAATTACGGTGTAAGGTCTGATAGGAGCCCTAAGCTGGGTACATTGCCTTCGCTATCAACAGTGTATGGTATTACTGGCCAGCGTGGGCGCGAGCGAGTGGAAGGCGCTCAGGTATACCTCCACCGTCTACTTATATTGAGTATTCTGGTGTTTGTGGGAATTTTTTAAAAGGTATTAGAAGAGACCCACAAATATGGGAGCCAGTTGCTCAAGTAAGAGACGTTTAGACAGGATTCAGGCAGAATCGTGGCCAAAAGGCTCCGCAAGGTTAATCATGTGTGAAAAATATGGTTCACACACAGAAGGTTTATGCAATGAGTGGATTTGTATGACTAACAATGATAGGGAACCATTCCCTAGGGTGCGCAGCTTTGAACCAGAGGTACTGCAGAATGTAAGCAGTAGAATATGTCTTCTTAAATCCAGAAAACAAAGGATTAGACATAATGATTGTTTAAAATTATGGCAACAGGAGGGGGATATGCAAAGAGAACAAATTCGCAAAACAGGTACAAGACCTAGCGGGAATGAGAACACAAACACACCAGTGTCGACACAGGTCGAAGGGGAAGAGATGGCTACAGTCAATGGTATATCCGTAAATGATAGTAGTATGCAAAAACAATGTATTAACCCTAATTTTTGCAAGATGTATCCTGTTTTGAAGTCTTTCCTAGGTTATAGGTCACAAGAAGATGAAGGATCCAGCCAAATTCCAGCTCTCCTCCAAGCAGTCATTTTGCAGGAAACTCATGTGAGACCTGTCCAACCAGGTAGAGCATTAACAGTATTCTCCAATGAAAGAACTGGTGAGGTCACAGCTACCGGTAAGTATGAGACAGTTCATTGCACAGAAACAACAACACCACACAGTAAACAGATTAGGAACGGAACGGTAGGATTACACCCTGTCTTGGAAATAGTAACTCCCAATGGGGGAACCGATAGTCAGGAAGTAGTCCTCACCAGGAATAATGCAATGTGTTGCCCGTGGCCCAGAGATGAGCTGCGATCAATCATTTCAGAATTCCCCGACCCTCGGAAGCATTTAGCCAGATGTCAGAAATTTATCAGAGATTTGGGTAATGCGTATGAACCGACAAAACACACTGGCGGATAGTTTTGAAAGCGTGCCTACCCCCTAATATTGACACCCCAAAATTTACTACTGATTGTAGGCTAGAGTCGGATAGTCCTATGACTGAAAGAAACAATCAGGAAAATATAGAACGAATTAATAGGCAACTTTAGTTGTATTTCCCCACTGAGTGGAGAAGAATTTTCTCCATAAAACAGAGGGAAAATGAAATGACATCTGAATATTTCCATCGGGCCCTGCAAATAATGGATAGATACATGGGGGTATCAGATACAGGGAACGATACGAATTACAGGAAGGTAGCTGTCTCTGTGCTAATGGACGGACTCAATAAGACAGTGAGGGACAGAGTACAAACATCTTTGCCTAGTTGGAAAAAGGTCACAGTAGCTTGTCTTAGAGAATGTGCGATTGAACACCATAAGAATATTGCTAGGCGTAGAGAACTGCAGGAGGAGAGGCTGAGGATTGAAAGAATACAGGCCCTTACACCAAAGTCTCATCAACCTAAACCCCAAAACACGGATAGTAAGAAAAGACCTAGGTTATGCTACACTTGTAGGAAGGAAGGGCATTTTGCCAGGGATTGTAGGAGTAGTAGAACACATAGCCAATATAGACCCCTAGACAGAGAAAACAAGCCACGTTATTAAACACATAGACGGGATCAAGGGACATATAGTAAGGAATCACGATACAGTATAGAAAAACACAGATTCGGTTAATGGGAAGAACAGAATAAATGCAACTTTACCCTTTTGACAGAACTTACTGGGGTCAGGAGGAGGCCTCTAAACTTCTGCTTCTCTCTCTAGCAGAAGTGACCTCTAAATAACTTAACAGGAGTTTTGTTAGAGATGGTAAACATATTGAGCGCTCCCACCCAGGAAGCACAAAATATGTTAGATACCCACGAAGACTAATGTTGCATTTTCACTGTTTTAGATGCATGTCCATCAAAGGTAGAGGAAATTATCTCAAAGATACCGGGTTCCCTATGAACTTAGAATGGACAAGACACTGGATTGATGGCTGGGATAGTCCCAGTAGAGATATAACACACATAGAATTTTTTTTAAGGGGAACAGACCGATTAGGGAATCATTCCCCGTAGTGCCCAATCCAGATGTCAAACTTTGTAAAATCTTCTTTGCCTTTACAAACTTACCTGTTACTAAACTCTGTGATTTGTCTTCAAAGTTTCCTCTTCATTTCTTACGTTCACTGACAGGATTACAGTTCAAACGTCACATGCCTAGTCGGTCTTTTCAGAGTTCTGCCCAAACCCAGTATATCTCACCAGCATAGGGACACCAGTATCAGTGTGCCTGGCCATGCACAAAGGGTGGAGAATGGGAATACTGGTGAAGGGAGACTGTGCATAGATACCGATATACATGATGGTGTGACAGCATGATGGTGAACGCAAATCTGACAAATTTTCTTTTTATTATTTCCCCTCTCTTTTCACTTTCCAAAGATGGTTCACTTCACACAACAGTTAAACACATTGAAATGCAAGATTTATGTTCCCTACAGAATGGTCGCTGACCCGGAAAGAACCCGTGACAAAGAGCAGAGTGTAGAGAACATAGTATCACTGGAGTGTCTGTTCCGGGAAGGTTGAGAGGCAGTACTGTTGAGGCGGCACCTGAGCGCGGAGAACAACAAGACCAGAGGCGGTTGTCGCACCAGTTTTTTTATTTTCTCCATCCCCCACTACCCTCCTTCTCTCATTCTCTTTCTCCCCCTTCTTGTTTCCCTTCTCTTCCCTTAACAAGATGGACTTACCCCAAGAGACTGCGTTCCGGGTTTTCCTGTTAATCCTGATGTTGACCAGGACAGTCTGTTTCGGTGAGGGTCCCAGAGAGGTTGAGAAAGGATCTGGAATGGGTTCTGATGGCGGGGATGGATTTGTAAAATCTCAAGAGCAACACACAAGAGCAACACATCACTCGAGCAAAGAAACACCCATCCGGAAAAGACATCAGCCCTACCCAAGAATGATTATGAAAATGTTATGTGAATGTATTTTAGATATGTGTCTTATCTTTATCTCTACAACCTCCAGTTAATGACACACATAGTCGACAGGTGATATCCACATATACTAGCACTCACATATGTTCCCCCTCCATGTATCATCAACTAAATGTGCACCCCATTTGTTGGAACAAGAAGCCGAAAAGAGCTTGGTAGTGTTTGTCGGCCCACTTACAGACCCTTAATACGGGATAAGAAGGATTTAATGTATACTTCGCAATACCTCGAAGCTTATCTAAAACATATACGGCACAATGATACATGCCCCTCAGACATGGATTCATACATACATACATGCTTTTTTTTACTATCCCACTAGGTCATACATTTCCCACCTACAACTCTCCTCCGACCATCCAATCGTCTGTAGATATTGTATTGATATTTTTCTGTTTAGTGATTATATAGTGGCAGTTATTGGTGACTGCCAAAGGGTGGACTGTCAAAGTCGAAAAATATTGAAGAACACACAGCACGTATAAACTGCACACACATGCCCACTGCGTGTGCACTAGTTCTGCAGTGCGTGCACATGTACGCACTTTGCGTATGGTCGCTCCCGCGGTCCTGCGCATCGGCGCGTAGTATGGGTATTTACGGCAGAGTTTGTGTACGCATGGAGGGCCATCAGAACACATTACATATTTAATCCAAATAGTGCACAATGTACACATAGTCTCCTTGCACCACATCAGAAAGTTATAGCTGTTTAAATGGTTGCAGAACAAAGGGATTCACCTTTACAGGATAAGAGGGGACAGACTAAGGTTATAAGGTGGTATTTGGTATCCAGCTGTAGGGTATTTTAAGGGAAACATTCCGGTGTTGGTCTGCGAAAGATCGCATGTTCCTGCGGATAGTTATGTGCAGAAGCAGAATATAGTTATAAATTGTATTTACTGTATATTATGTATGCGGCGGGAATCCAGAGGAGACCACCCACAAGAGCAGTTGAGAAAGACATCGCTTACCTTTTCAAATCAACCTATGACCTCTCCTGTACTGTAAAGGTGCATCCCTGTGTCCAATGGACAAAGGGATTACAGTATCCATTGTATTGCTTTTGGAAGACTTGTATAAATAAAGCCTGCTGCAGAGCGGCCAGTCACAAGACTCACAACATTATCTATTTGATTACGGAGGACTGGACCAGGAAGCGCACGCGAATATTCTCACGTATGTACATTGACTGTAGCCATTATTCTGTTATATATATTGTCTTGTATTGTAGTGTATAATTTGTATTGTAAACCCCCTTTCAGAAATAATCCACTGTGGTGTCGGAACCCAGCGGTTAATCACAATTGGTGTTGTGTGCTCATTGCCCTGCTAAGGTTTAAAGTGTAATAGCATCACACTGCATTGCTGATAAGGTTTAAAGTGTAATAGCATCTCACTGCATTGCTGCATAAGGTTTAAAGTGTAATAGCATCACACTGCATTGCTGCATAAGGTTTAGAGTGTAATATCATTGCATTGCATTACTGTGAATGTTTAAAGTGTATCTCTGGGTGTGTATGCGCTGCGAGTACTTTGTACCGTCAGCGCGGTGTGTGTACGCAAAGTCCGTACACTACGGAACCCTTTTACGCTAATAGCGTAAAAGGTGCGTAGTGTGAATTAAGTATAGCGGCCACAGCCGCCACAGCGGCTAAAGGTTTAAAGTGTATTTAAGGTGTGTTTAAGGTATAGCTTTCATTCCTGTAAAGATAATCAACATTATCAATTGGGGGCATCGTCCGATTTTCCAAATTTTTACTGCTTAACAGGTCACAAGCAGACATAATCTATCAGCATAAGGGTGGACGGGGGATCCTATGTATCCTTTTCTTGCTCGGTGGATATACTGAAAACCCTACTTAGTTGCTAATTAGATGGTGTCTGCTCTGTATGGTTTGTAGGGATGCTGGTAAGAACTCGTAAGGTAAGCAGGAAAAAAGCAATTTAAAATCTGTGAATTTATTTTTGTCGCCAAATGCTTACACAACAAAAGCATACACCCATACCCTGTGCATACTCTCCCACATTGTTGCGATAACATTCAGATTACTAGATTCGTAATATAAAACACAAACACAGTCTGGCCTAGTTATAAAGGTTTATACAGAAAAGAAACTGTGTGGCGTGTTAAGTGAGCAATTATAGTTAATATTGCTCACATTTATAGAAATTGTATGATTTGTGCTATTGCGGACGTACGGTTTTGTACACGTGTCTCGGACAAGGTACGGAACTGCACGCACGGCGTAAGCACGTTCGCGTGTTTACGCAAATTGTGTAAGAATACGGTCGCTAAGTACAAATTACACAATAGTTTGTTTAGTTTAAAGGTGAGACAGTAGCCACGCTACAATAACACAAGATTGCCCAGCTTCCAAAGTTTAGTATAAAACCCTTATTTACTGTATTGCCTCTGGGAGTAAAGCTGCTTGTCTGAATGATAATTTTCTGTACAGAAAAATAAAGTACATTTGAGTGAGCGAGTGCAGGAGTGAGTGGAGACTGAACCCAAGAACTAAGTGAACAAGGTGGACTAAAGTGGTCTAAGTGTGCACACTGGGTTAGTAGAGATCCGGTGGTGTAGGGTTCGCAACCCTGCGTTATTAAGAGTGGACTAAAGTAGTCTTAGTGGACTGAGTGGTATCCCATACAACTCTGAGGTGGTCTACTAAGTGGTACTAAGTGGTCTACAACAATCGTAGGGCATATAGATAACTAGTATCTATAGGCTGTGCTATTGCATCACACGTCCGTTTGTTCTGCACAGAGCAACGTGATATTATTGTATCATCTGTGGAAGAGCATACGCAGACGTGAATGTATAGACAAAGGGGTTTTTCTTTGATAACTTCGGGAAATCTCCCTGGTGGCCTTCACTGGAAAGGGTGAAAAATAGTTATCTAATTTCTCTGTTTTTCACCCTACAAACAATTCCAGTGAAAGAAACCGAAAAGGAAATTTTCACTGCCTCTCTCAGGAAAATATTCCAAACAGAACTTCCACCGAAAGAAATTACGGTGTAAGGTCTGATAGGAGCCCTAAGCTGGGTACATTGCCTTCGCTATCAACAGTGTATGGTATTACTGGCCAGCGTGGGCGCGAGCGAGTGGAAGGCGCTCAGGTATACCTCCACCGTCTACTTATATTGAGTATTCTGGTGTTTGTGGGAATTTTTTAAAAGGTATTAGAAGAGACCCACAAATATGGGAGCCAGTTGCTCAAGTAAGAGACGTTTAGACAGGATTCAGGCAGAATCGTGGCCAAAAGGCTCCGCAAGGTTAATCATGTGTGAAAAATATGGTTCACACACAGAAGGTTTATGCAATGAGTGGATTTGTATGACTAACAATGATAGGGAACCATTCCCTAGGGTGCGCAGCTTTGAACCAGAGGTACTGCAGAATGTAAGCAGTAGAATATGTCTTCTTAAATCCAGAAAACAAAGGATTAGACATAATGATTGTTTAAAATTATGGCAACAGGAGGGGGATATGCAAAGAGAACAAATTCGCAAAACAGGTACAAGACCTAGCGGGAATGAGAACACAAACACACCAGTGTCGACACAGGTCGAAGGGGAAGAGATGGCTACAGTCAATGGTATATCCGTAAATGATAGTAGTATGCAAAAACAATGTATTAACCCTAATTTTTGCAAGATGTATCCTGTTTTGAAGTCTTTCCAAGGTTATAGGTCACAAGAAGATGAAGGATCCAGCCAAATTCCAGCTCTCCTCCAAGCAGTCATTTTGCAGGAAACTCATGTGAGACCTGTCCAACCAGGTAGAGCAGTAACAGTATTCTCCAATGAAAGAACTGGTGAGGTCACAGCTACCGGTAAGTATGAGACAGTTCATTGCACAGAAACAACAACACCACACAGTAAACAGATTAGGAACGGAACGGTAGGATTACACCCTGTCTTGGAAATAGTAACTCCCAATGGGGGAACCGATAGTCAGGAAGTAGTCCTCACCAGGAATAATGCAATGTGTTGCCCGTGGCCCAGAGATGAGCTGCGATCAATCATTTCAGAATTCCCCGACCCTCGGAAGCATTTAGCCAGATGTCAGAAATTTATCAGAGATTTGGGTAATGCGTATGAACCGACAAAACACACTGGCGGATAGTTTTGAAAGCGTGCCTACCCCCTAATATTGACACCCCAAAATTTACTACTGATTGTAGGCTAGAGTCGGATAGTCCTATGACTGAAAGAAACAATCAGGAAAATATAGAACGAATTAATAGGCAACTTTAGTTGTATTTCCCCACTGAGTGGAGAAGAATTTTCTCCATAAAACAGAGGGAAAATGAAATGACATCTGAATATTTCCATCGGGCCCTGCAAATAATGGATAGATACATGGGGGTATCAGATACAGGGAACGATACGAATTACAGGAAGGTAGCTGTCTCTGTGCTAATGGACGGACTCAATAAGACAGTGAGGGACAGAGTAAAAACATCTTTGCCTAGTTGGAAAAAGGTCACAGTAGCTTGTCTTAGAGAATGTGCGATTGAACACCATAAGAATATTGCTAGGCGTAGAGAACTGCAGGAGGAGAGGCTGAGGATTGAAAGAATACAGGCCCTTACACCAAAGTCTCATCAACCTAAACCCCAAAACACGGATAGTAAGAAAGGACCTAGGATATGCTACACTTGTAGGAAGGAAGGGCATTTTGCCAGGGATTGTAGGAGTAGTAGAACACATAGCCAATATAGACCCCTAGACAGAGAAAACAAGCCACGTTATTAAACACATAGACGGGATCAAGGGACATATAGTAAGGAATCACGATACAGTATAGAAAAACACAGATTCGGTTAATGGGAAGAACAGAATAAATGCAACTTTACCCTTTTGACAGAACTTACTGGGGTCAGGAGGAGGCCTCTAAACTTCTGCTTCTCTCTCTAGCAGAAGTGACCTCTAAATAACTTAACAGGAGTTTTGTTAGAGATGGTAAACATATTGAGCGCTCCCACCCAGGAAGCACAAAATATGTTAGATACCCACGAAGACTAATGTTGCATTTTCACTGTTTTAGATGCATGTCCATCAAAGGTAGAGGAAATTATCTCAAAGATACCGGGTTCCCTATGAACTTAGAATGGACAAGACACTGGATTGATGGCTGGGATAGTCCCAGTAGAGATATAACACACATAGAATTTTTTTTAAGGGGAACAGACCGATTAGGGAATCATTCCCCGTAGTGCCCAATCCAGATGTCAAACTTTGTAAAATCTTCTTTGCCTTTACAAACTTACCTGTTACTAAACTCTGTGATTTGTCTTCAAAGTTTCCTCTTCATTTCTTACGTTCACTGACAGGATTACAGTTCAAACGTCACATGCCTAGTCGGTCTTTTCAGAGTTCTGCCCAAACCCAGTATATCTCACCAGCATAGGGACACCAGTATCAGTGTGCCTGGCCATGCACAAAGGGTGGAGAATGGGAATACTGGTGAAGGGAGACTGTGCATAGATACCGATATACATGATGGTGTGACAGCATGATGGTGAACGCAAATCTGACAAATTTTCTTTTTATTATTTCCCCTCTCTTTTCACTTTCCAAAGATGGTTCACTTCACACAACAGTTAAACACATTGAAATGCAAGATTTATGTTCCCTACAGAATGGTCGCTGACCCGGAAAGAACCCGTGACAAAGAGCAGAGTGTAGAGAACATAGTATCACTGGAGTGTCTGTTCCGGGAAGGTTGAGAGGCAGTACTGTTGAGGCGGCACCTGAGCGCGGAGAACAACAAGACCAGAGGCGGTTGTCGCACCAGTTTTTTTATTTTCTCCATCCCCCACTACCCTCCTTCTCTCATTCTCTTTCCCCCCCTTCTTGTTTCCCTTCTCTTCCCTTAACAAGATGGACTTACCCCAAGAGACTGCGTTCCGGGTTTTCCTGTTAATCCTGATGTTGACCAGGACAGTCTGTTTCGGTGAGGGTCCCAGAGAGGTTGAGAAAGGATCTGGAATGGGTTCTGATGGCGGGGATGGATTTGTAAAATCTCAAGAGCAACACACAAGAGCAACACATCACTCGAGCAAAGAAACACCCATCCGGAAAAGACATCAGCCCTACCCAAGAATGATTATGAAAATGTTATGTGAATGTATTTTAGATATGTGTCTTATCTTTATCTCTACAACCTCCAGTTAATGACACACATAGTCGACAGGTGATATCCACATATACTAGCACTCACATATGTTCCCCCTCCATGTATCATCAACTAAATGTGCACCCCATTTGTTGGAACAAGAAGCCGAAAAGAGCTTGGTAGTGTTTGTCGGCCCACTTACAGACCCTTAATACGGGATAAGAAGGATTTAATGTATACTTCGCAATACCTCGAAGCTTATCTAAAACATATACGGCACAATGATACATGCCCCTCAGACATGGATTCATACATACATACATGCTTTTTTTTACTATCCCACTAGGTCATACATTTCCCACCTACAACTCTCCTCCGACCATCCAATCGTCTGTAGATATTGTATTGATATTTTTCTGTTTAGTGATTATATAGTGGCAGTTATTGGTGACTGCCAAAGGGTGGACTGTCAAAGTCGAAAAATATTGAAGAACACACAGCACGTATAAACTGCACACACATGCCCACTGCGTGTGCACTAGTTCTGCAGTGCGTGCACATGTACGCACTTTGCGTATGGTCGCTCCCGCGGTCCTGCGCATCGGCGCGTAGTATGGGTATTTACGGCAGAGTTTGTGTACGCATGGAGGGCCATCAGAACACATTACATATTTAATCCAAATAGTGCACAATGTACACATAGTCTCCTTGCACCACATCAGAAAGTTATAGCTGTTTAAATGGTTGCAGAACAAAGGGATTCACCTTTACAGGATAAGAGGGGACAGACTAAGGTTATTAGGTGGTATTTGGTATCCAGCTGTAGGGTATTTTAAGGGAAACATTCCGGTGTTGGTCTGCGAAAGATCGCATGTTCCTGCAGATAGTTATGTGCAGAAGCAGAATATAGTTATAAATTGTATTTACTGTATATTATGTATGCGGCGGGAATCCAGAGGAGACCACCCACAAGAGCAGTTGAGAAAGACATCGCTTACCTTTTCAAATCAACCTATGACCTCTCCTGTACTGTAAAGGTGCATCCCTGTGTCCAATGGACAAAGGGATTACAGTATCCATTGTATTGCTTTTGGAAGACTTGTATAAATAAAGCCTGCTGCAGAGCGGCCAGTCACAAGACTCACAACATTATCTATTTGATTACGGAGGACTGGACCAGGAAGCGCACGCGAATATTCTCACGTATGTACATTGACTGTAGCCATTATTCTGTTATATATATTGTCTTGTATTGTAGTGTATAATTTGTATTGTAAACCCCCTTTCAGAAATAATCCACTGTGGTGTCGGAACCCAGCGGTTAATCACAATTGGTGTTGTGTGCTCATTGCCCTGCTAAGGTTTAAAGTGTAATAGCATCACACTGCATTGCTGATAAGGTTTAAAGTGTAATAGCATCTCACTGCATTGCTGCATAAGGTTTAAAGTGTAATAGCATCACACTGCATTGCTGCATAAGGTTTAGAGTGTAATATCATTGCATTGCATTACTGTGAATGTTTAAAGTGTATCTCTGGGTGTGTATGCGCTGCGAGTACTTTGTACCATCAGCACGGCGTGTGTACGCAAAGTCCGTACACTACGGAACCCTTTTACGCTAATAGCGTAAAAGGTGCGTAGTGTGAATTAAGTATAGCGGCCACAGCGGCTAAAGGTTTAAAGTGTATTTAAGGTGTGTTTAAGGTATAGCTTTCATTCCTGTAAAGATAATCAACATTATCAGAAGCCACGCCCCCTAATGCCGCCCGGGGTGCAAGAAGCCCCGGCCCTGCCCAAACCCCCCCCTTGCCCCCCAGATCCGTCCGGATCCGATTTGTTATCTTATGTGAACAGCCACATTGAAGGCTCTGCAGATTATATGAACAATCTCCACCCCTTGTGAAAATGTAGGACTTATATACTGTATGTAGTTAAGGCGCATGGTCGAGTGCATCATTACATCAAAAAAGCAAGATAAAAACATGAAGGAAGTATTTAATACAACTTTTATTTTTCCAGAAAAATATGATATTGCTTTGTAGATTAAACAGCACCTTAAAGCTCTACATTAGACACTTCAGGGAATCACTGCATTTTGTGTGTGACCTTGGATTTAAATGAGATGACTGTGGCACTTTTATTGTCATGACAAAAGATACTGCATTTGTTATACTTGGTAAAGTGACTTCATCAGCCAATCGCAATTGCATTTAAAGGGCAGGAATGTTGCTAACTCTCTACTCGTCCATCAGAGCGCTTGCCAACATCTAAATATAGCACTTAATGTTACAGCCAGACAACGTCCTTAACTCTTTATCAGGGCCACAATTCCAACAGAAAATACATTATATACAATCCTATTAAAGGAGAAGGCATAGATATCTACTGTTTCAGTGCTATCACGGTTTTCAATAACATGGTGGAACCTCTGAAGAAAGGAACCTGAGCTACAGAAAGACTAAGGTGACCAGCTTCTGGCCAACAGGTCATAAATTAGTTTATAGTACTAAGAATCAGTTAGCAGAAATAAGATAAAACACAATACAATTGTAAAGTACAGTAGTCCTGTTCTGTACAAAATAAACCACACATACAAATGTTTTTCTATTTGTCTGGAAAACTTGAAGTAAAATGTATCTGAATATCTTGCACAAGCAATACCCTCAGGCAGTAGCGCAACTACCATAGGAATGCGGCTGCTATGGGGTCCCCTGCACCCAGACACGCCCTTCTCATGAGCTGCCCTCCACTCCCCTGCACCCAGTCACACTCCTCTCATCCCCTGCACCCAGTCACACTCCTCCACTCCCCTGCACCCAGTCACACTCCTCTCATCCCCTGCACCCAGTCACATTCCTCTCATCCCCTGCACCCAGACACGCCCTTCTCATGAGCTGCCCTCCACTCCCCTGCACCCAGTCACACTCCTCTCATCCCCTGCACCCAGTCACTCCCCGTCCCCAGGTGTTAATGAGGCCACTGTGTACCCGCCCGGCTATACTGACTTACTGTGTGGGGCATAATGTTGTGCAATGGGCATTACTTTGTGGGGCGTAATATGTTGCAATGGGCATTACTGTTTGGGGCATAATGTGGTGCAAAAGGTATTTCTGTGTAGAGCGTAATGTGGCAAAAGGGGGTTTGCTGTGTGTGGGGTATAATGTGGCGCAATGGTTATTACTGTGTGAAGCATAGTGTGGCGCAATGAGCATTACTGTGTGGAGCATAATGTGGAGTAATACTGTGTGTGGCATAATGGTGTGTAATGGGCACTACTACTGCATGGCATAATGTGGTGGAACAGGCACTACTACTGCATGGCATAATGTGGTGGAATAGGCACTACTACTGTGTGGCATAATGTGGTGGAATAGGCACTACTACTGCATGGCATAATGTGGTGGAATAGGCACTACTACTGTGTGGCATAATGTGGTGGAACAGGCACTACTACTGCATGGCATAATGTGGTGGAATAGGCACTACTACTGTGTGGCATAATGTGGTGGAATAGGCACTACTACTGCATGGCATAATGTGGTGGAATAGGCACTACTACTGCGTGGCATAATGTGGTGGAATAGGCACTACTACTGCATGGCATAATGTGGTGGAATAGGCACTACTACTGCGTGGCATAATGTGGTGGAATAGGCACTACTACTGCATGGCATAATGTGGTGGAATAGGCACTACTACTGCGTGGCATAATGTGGTGGAATAGGCACTACTACTGCATGGCATAATGTGGTGGAATAGGCACTACTACTGCGTGGCATAATGTGGTGGAATAGGCGCTACTACTGCATGGCATAATGTGGTGGAATAGGCACTACTACTGCGTGGCGTAATGTGTAACATAACATGAATGGACACTACTTTGTGGTGTAACGTGAATAAAGGGCACTACTGTGTGATGCAATGGGAATTAGAAGCACTACTGTACTACACACTATGGTGTAATTTAAATTGAGGCTACTACTGTGTAGTCACACCCCATCGCAGCAAGTTATATTAGAATAACTGACACCTCAGTGTCCACCCTGACTGGTACCCCATCCACTGTCAGGCCATGCCCCCTCTCTGCTGCTCTGAACCCAATCACCTCAGCCCTCGCCCACCACCCATGCTCCCTGTCACTCTCACGAAGCGCAAGAGGTCCCTTTCAGAATCTTGCTATGGGGCCCTCAAAGGTCTAGTTACACACATGCTAGTATGTGAATAAAGGAGGGATATGCCATTGTGCATATACGTACATGTAACAAACCCACTCCAGTTACAAAAATCCTAACATTTTATCTGTGTTCTTTGGAACAGCTGCATTGGTCCACTGAGAGTGGACATTGTTTATGAAGTATCAAAATGCTGCTTAAATTCAACTTATGGGGACAACTGTAAATGGATTTTCTTTTCATGTTTCCGCGTCATGAACTGGTAAGTCACCTAACAGCCTAAGCAGCTAGAGCAATCCTACAGGGCCGGCTAAAGGTGGTCATTCTGAGTTGATCGCAGCCAGCAACTTTTCAACTAGTACACGCCTATGGGGGAGTGTATTTTAGCTTAGCAGGGCTGCGATCGCTTGTGCAGACCTGCCTAGCTAAAAGAAAATTCAAGCAGAAGAAGACCAGCCCTATACCTACTTACCCTGTGCGACGATCCCTGCGATGCTGGAGCCGGCTTTGACGTCAGACATCCGCCCTCCGTTCTGCTGGACACGCCTGCGTTTTCCTTACCACTCCCCGAAAACGGTCTCCAATGGTCCGGATCTGCCCGGGTACGCCTTCTTCTTGTCAATCTTCTTTGCAGTCGGCTCTGCGACCGCTTCCATCGTAGGACGCAACGTAACCCGGCGTCCCCTATCCCTGGGCAACGTCATGCACGCGCATTGCGGCCACCTCGCGTGCGCATTCCGGACCCGCTCGCACCGCAGCGATAAACCGCTGCGTGCGGAAGGGTCGGAATGACCCCCAAAGTCTCTGTTACTGATGCTCACAGCGTAAGCCCAAGACCAGTAATAGCAAGCTTGCATGTACTGTAGGAAGGGGGGAATCACATACAAATGCTGTACATTTTAACTGTAACATGACTGTTAAAGTATTTAAATTACTATCTTATATTAGATTAAAAAATGCATTTATTCTAACTAATAATAATAATAATAATATTAATAATAATAATAATAATAGTTTACTGCAATTTTATTTAAATACTTCTATCTCCAAATAATACTAGAACATTTCATTGTGGTGCATCAAAGTTAGTGCCTTAGGTATAAAATTTCCACATGGAAGGATGATCTGCTCCTATTTTATAAATCTAATTTCCCTCTGTGTCTTTCTACGGTATATTGATATAAATGGAGTGGAGGAACTCACCCAGACACATATGGGCTGCATTTTTCATTCAGGGTTTTTTTTAAATGAGCTAAAATGTCATTACATATTGCTATACTACTGGAAAACATAAATATCCCTATTCCATGCTGCCCTTTGCAAGCTTAAACACTGTAAACAAAATTATATTAAACAAAAAAGAAGAAATAGCATTTTACAAAATATTATCAGTGCTCTTCAAAGCAATATTATAACTGATACTCATTAACAAACAGGAAAAACTATTATAATTTATTCATAAAACGCCACATAGCTCAGTAGTGCTGTAAAATTGGGTAAAATAAAGGTACAGTAAGTATGCAGTGCTAAAGCTTTTGTAATATATACTTCGGATCATGAGCCATTCCAAGACTTCTCCATAGTTTTCTCTTCCTATCATTCTGGTCCAAGTTGATCTTAAGGGCCCTACACACTGTGCGATCCGCCGCCGAGCTGCCCGACGGCGGATACGACCGACAGGTGACCCGACGGCGGAGATTGGTGGGGTAGGGGGCAATGACGGGGGGAGTGAAGTCTCTTCACTCCCCCCGTCACCCAGGTCCATAGCCGTGCAGGTAAATATGGACGAGATCGTCCATATTGGCCTGCATGCACAAGCGACGGGGCACCAGCGATGAACGAGTGCGGGGCTGTGCATTGTTCATCGCTGGTGCCTCCACACTGAAAGATATGAACGGTATCTCGTTCATTAATGAACGAGATCGTTCATATCTTTAACTAATATCGCTTATTAGTTACATCTGTCCAAGGAATACTGTTCCAGAACAGGGCTGGCTTTTTTAGAATTTTCTTTTTGGCAAAGTCTAATCTGGCCTTTCTATTTTTCAGGCTTATTAATGCTTTCCACCTTGTGCTTTGCTTTTGTGAAGTCTTTTCTGTATGGAAGACTTAGATAAATAATATCCCTACTTCCTGGATAGTAATCTTCACTTGGTTATACGTTGTGAAATGTTTTTTCTTTACAGTGGAAAGGATCCTGCGATCATCCACCACTGTTGTCTTTCATGGATGACAAGGTCTTGTTTTTTTAATTGGAAAACAGGTAAAAATAGTCAATCCTGGGGTGCTGCACCCGTAAGCAGCAAAAGACTGAAACATAGGTCACCAACCTATGCAACAGATACAAAATATACAAAATGGAACAGTCTTACATGCGCTGGGGTAGACGTTACAGTCCAAATTTCAAATCCAATGAATAGCCCTCAATGTTCCTCGTGATGCAAATGCCACATGTGGAATCAACTCCAGATTTTGTGCCTTGTTAATTGAGGAAGAAATAACAAAGGAGTGGCCCAGACCTTACCATTAAACACATTGTGGGGGGAATTGAAATGTTATTGCACCCTAATCTCCCGTGTAAAGTGACGGGAGATCGCAGGGCGATATTAAAATGCCCCCCCTTATCGTGCTGATCGCGCCCATTACACTCGGGTATAAGCACCTAAACCAGACTAAAGTAATGGGCGCGAGCATAAAAAAAACAGTTTGGGCACCCAAACGGGTCTCTTTACGGGCTTTTCTGCCCGCTGCCCCCGAGGGTACAGGGTAGCAAGCCAAAATGAACTTGTCGCGCCCGTCCGCAGCAACATTAGAATAGTGCCGGCAGGCACAATAGGGGGCGGACAGAGATTTGACTCTCGCCCTTTGAGTCAATTGTCCAATTATTTTTGGTCCCTTGAAAAAAATAGGGGGCTACATATTAAACAGCTGTAATAAGCTATATGTACTGTACAGTTTAATCCCACTGAGGACAGGTCAATGATGCAATGACATGAGTGAGCATGTGACATTAGAAGACTATATATGGTTGCTGATTTTAATCACAAGTCACAAGCGATTATTTATGTTGTAGAGATGATAAGACAGTAAACCTACCAAACACTGACAGTCTGATAAATTGATGGCAAAATGTGCTAGATGATTAAAATCTCCAAGCTCATGTTAGAACACTTGGGTGCTTCTCATTTGTCTCTATATTGCATCTGCTCGCTCAGTAATTTAATTGACATAATTCAGAGTATTTATACATTTCAGAAGGTAATGTGCACTTATTCAGTTTAATGGATTAGATCAGCTCTGAACCTGGAGTTCAGTCACTAATTGAACCAGAAAAAAATGTCCCTGCATACGTCACACCATGAATGAAACGGCAGATTTTTTCTTTAACTTTCAATAGTAGCTAATAATTTAGTAATTTGCTGAGGGGCGCAAACTGCTACTCAATCTCAGCCTTCATAGTCACTGTAAATGCACATTGAGTATTTAAAAGATATGTAAGAAATGGACATTGATATAACAAGTAGAGATGAGCGCCTGAAATTTTTCGGGTTTTGTGTTTTGGTTTTGGGTTCGGTTCCGCGGCCGTGTTTTGGGTTCGAACGCGTTTTGGCAAAACCTCACCGAATTTTTTTTGTCGGATTCGGGTGTGTTTTGGATTCGGGTGTTTTTTTCAAAAAACACTAAAAAACAGCTTAAATCATAGAATTTGGGGGTCATTTTGATCCCAAAGTATTATTAACCTCAAAAACCATAATTTACACTCATTTTCAGTCTATTCTGAATACCTCACACCTCACAATATTATTTTTAGTCCTAAAATTTGCACCGAGGTCGCTGTGTGAGTAAGATAAGCGACCCTAGTGGCCGACACAAACACCGGGCCCATCTAGGAGTGGCACTGCAGTGTCACGCAGGATGTCCCTTCCAAAAAACCCTCCCCAAACAGCACATGACGCAAAGAAAAAAAGAGGCGCAATGAGGTAGCTGTGTGAGTAAGATTAGCGACCCTAGTGGCCGACACAAACACCGGGCCCATCTAGGAGTGGCACTGCAGTGTCACGCAGGATGTCCCTTCCAAAAAACCCTCCCCAAACAGCACATGACGCAAAGAAAAAAAGAGGCGCAATGAGGTAGCTGACTGTGTGAGTAAGATTAGCGACCCTAGTGGCCGACACAAACACCGGGCCCATCTAGGAGTGGCACTGCAGTGTCACGCAGGATGTCCCTTCCAAAAAACCCTCCCCAATCAGCACATGATGCAAAGAAAAAGAAAAGAAAAAAGAGGTGCAAGATGGAATTGTCCTTGGGCCCTCCCACCCACCCTTATGTTGTATAAACAAAACAGGACATGCACACTTTAACCAACCCATCATTTCAGTGACAGGGTCTGCCACACGACTGTGACTGATATGACGGGTTGGTTTGGACCCCCCCCAAAAAAGAAGCAATTAATCTCTCCTTGCACAAACTGGCTCTACAGAGGCAAGATGTCCACCTCATCTTCACCCTCCGATATATCACCGTGTACATCCCCCTCCTCACAGATTATCAATTCGTCCCCACTGGAATCCACCATCTCAGCTCCCTGTGTACTTTGTGGAGGCAATTGCTGCTGGTCAATGTCTCCGCGGAGGAATTGATTATAATTCATTTTAATGAACATCATCTTCTCCACATTTTCTGGATGTAACCTCGTACGCCGATTGCTGACAAGGTGAGCGGCGGCACTAAACACTCTTTCGGAGTACACACTTGTGGGAGGGCAACTTAGGTAGAATAAAGCCAGTTTGTGCAAGGGCCTCCAAATTGCCTCTTTTTCCTGCCAGTATAAGTACGGACTGTGTGACGTGCCTACTTGGATGCGGTCACTCATATAATCCTCCACCATTCTATCAATGTTGAGAGAATCATATGCAGTGACAGTAGACGACATGTCCGTAATCGTTGTCAGGTCCTTCAGTCCGGACCAGATGTCAGCATCAGCAGTCGCTCCAGACTGCCCTGCATCACCGCCAGCGGGTGGGCTCGGAATTCTGAGCCTTTTCCTCGCACCCCCAGTTGCGGGAGAATGTGAAGGAGGAGATGTTGACAGGTCGCGTTCCGCTTGACTTGACAATTTTGTCACCAGCAGGTCTTTCAACCCCAGCAGACCTGTGTCTGCCGGAAAGAGAGATCCAAGGTAGGCTTTAAATCTAGGATCGAGCACGGTGGCCAAAATGTAGTGCTCTGATTTCAACAGATTGACCACCCGTGAATCCTTGTTAAGCGAATTAAGGGCTGCATCCACAAGTCCCACATGCCTAGCGGAATCGCTCCCTTTTAGCTCCTTCTTCAATGCCTCCAGCTTCTTCTGCAAAAGCCTGATGAGGGGAATGACCTGACTCAGGCTGGCAGTGTCTGAACTGACTTCACGTGTGGCAAGTTCAAAGGGCATCAGAACCTTGCACAACGTTGAAATCATTCTCCACTGCACTTGAGACAGGTGCATTCCACCTACTATATCGTGCTCAATTGTATAGGCTTGAATGGCCTTTTGCTGCTCCTCCAACCTCTGAAGCATATAGAGGGTTGAATTCCACCTCGTTACCACTTCTTGCTTCAGATGATGGCAGGGCAGGTTCAGTAGTTTTTGGTGGTGCTCCAGTCTTCTGTACGTGGTGCCTGTACGCCGAAAGTGTCCCGCAATTTTTCTGGCCACCGACAGCATCTCTTGCACGCCCCTGTCGTTTTTTAAAAAATTCTGCACCACCAAATTCAAGGTATGTGCAAAACATGGGACGTGCTGGAATTTGCCCATATTTAATGCACACACAATATTGCTGGCGTTGTCCGATGCCACAAATCCACAGGAGAGTCCAATTGGGGTAAGCCATTCCGCGATGATCTTCCTCAGTTGCCGTAAGAGGTTTTCAGCTGTGTGCGTATTCTGGAAAGCGGTGATACAAAGCGTAGCCTGCCTAGGAAAGAGTTGGCGTTTGCGAGATGCTGCTACTGGTGCCGCCGCTGCTGTTCTTGCGGCGGGAGTCCATACATCTACCCAGTGGGCTGTCACAGTCATATAGTCCTGACCCTGCCCTGCTCCACTTGTCCACATGTCCGTGGTTAAGTGGACATTGGGTACAACTGCATTTTTTAGGACACTGGTGAGTCTTTTTCTGACGTCCGTGTACATTCTCGGTATCGCCTGCCTAGAGAAGTGGAACCTAGATGGTATTTGGTAACGGGGGCACACTGCCTCAATAAATTGTCTAGTTCCCTGTGAACTAACGGCGGATACCGGACGCACATCTAACACCAACATAGTTGTCAAGGACTCAGTTATCCGCTTTGCAGTAGGATGACTGCTGTGATATTTCATCTTCCTCGCAAAGGACTGTTGAACAGTCAATTGCTTACTGGAAGTAGTACAAGTGGGCTTACGACTTCCCCTCTGGGATGACCATCGACTCCCAGCGGCAACAACAGCAGCGCCAGCAGCAGTAGGCGTTACACGCAAGGATGCATCGGAGGAATCCCAGGCAGGAGAGGACTCGTCAGAATTGCCAGTGACATGGCCTGCAGGACTATTGGCATTCCTGGGGAAGGAGGAAATTGACACTGAGGGAGTTGGTGGGGTGGTTTGCGTGAGCTTGGTTACAAGAGGAAGGGATTTACTGGTCAGTGGACTGCTTCCGCTGTCACCCAAAGTTTTTGAACTTGTCACTGACTTATTATGAATGCGCTGCAGGTGACGTATAAGGGAGGATGTTCCGAGGTGGTTAACGTCCTTACCCCTACTTATTACAGCTTGACAAAGGGAACACACGGCTTGACACCTGTTGTCCGCATTTCTGGTGAAATACCTCCACACCGAAGAGCTGATTTTTTTGGTATTTTCACCTGGCATGTCAACGGCCATATTCCTCCCACGGACAACAGGTGTCTCCCCGGGTGCCTGACTTAAACAAACCACCTCACCATCAGAATCCTCCTGGTCAATTTCCTCCCCAGCGCCAGCAACACCCATATCCTCCTCATCCTGGTGTACTTCAACACTGACATCTTCAATCTGACTATCAGGAACTGGACTGCGGGTGCTCCTTCCAGCACTTGCAGGGGGCGTGCAAATGGTGGAAGGCGCATGCTCTTCACGTCCAGTGTTGGGAAGGTCAGGCATCGCAACCGACACAATTGGACTCTCCTTGTGGATTTGGGATTTCGAAGAATGCACAGTTCTTTGCTGTGCTGCTTTTGCCAGCTTGAGTCTTTTCATTTTTCTAGCGAGAGGCTGAGTGCTTCCATCCTCATGTGAAGCTGAACCACTAGCCATGAACATAGGCCAGGGCCTCAGCCGTTCCTTGCCACTCCGTGTGGTAAATGGCATATTGGCAAGTTTACGCTTCTCCTCCGACAATTTTATTTTAGGTTTTGGAGTCCTTTTTTTACTGATATTTGGTGTTTTGGATTTGACATGCTCTGTACTATGACATTGGGCATCGGCCTTGGCAGACGACGTTGCTGGCATTTCATCGTCTCGGCCATGACTAGTGGCAGCAGCTTCAGCACGAGGTGGAAGTGGATCTTGATCTTTCCCTAATTTTGGAACCTCAACATTTTTGTTCTCCATATTTTAATAGGCACAACTAAAAGGCACCTCAGGTAAACAATGGAGATGGATGGATTGGATACTAGTATACAATTATGGACGGGCTGCCGAGTGCCGACACAGAGGTAGCCACAGCCGTGAACTACCGCACTGTACTGTGTCTGCTGCTAATATATAGACTGGTTGATAAAGAGATAGTATACTCGTAACTAGTATGTATGTATAAAGAAAGAAAAAAAAACCACGGTTAGGTGGTATATACAATTATGGACGGGCTGCCGAGTGCCGACACAGAGGTAGCCACAGCCGTGAACTACCGCACTGTACTGTGTCTGCTGCTAATATATAGACTGGTTGATAAAGAGATAGTATACTCGTAACTAGTATGTATGTATAAAGAAAGAAAAAAAAACCACGGTTAGGTGGTATATACAATTATGGACGGGCTGCCGAGTGCCGACACAGAGGTAGCCACAGCCGTGAACTACCGCACTGTACTGTGTCTGCTGCTAATATATAGACTGGTTGATAAAGAGATAGTATACTCGTAACTAGTATGTATGTATAAAGAAAGAAAAAAAAACCACGGTTAGGTGGTATATACAATTATGGACGGGCTGCCGAGTGCCGACACAGAGGTAGCCACAGCCGTGAACTACCGCACTGTACTGTGTCTGCTGCTAATATATAGACTGGTTGATAAAGAGATAGTATACTCGTAACTAGTATGTATGTATAAAGAAAGAAAAAAAAACCACGGTTAGGTGGTATATACAATTATGGACGGGCTGCCGAGTGCCGACACAGAGGTAGCCACAGCCGTGAACTACCGCACTGTACTGTGTCTGCTGCTAATATATAGACTGGTTGATAAAGAGATAGTATACTCGTAACTAGTATGTATGTATAAAGAAAGAAAAAAAAACCACGTTTAGGTGGTATATACAATTATGGACGGGCTGCCGAGTGCCGACACAGAGGTAGCCACAGCCGTGAACTACCGCACTGTACTGTGTCTGCTGCTAATATATAGACTGGTTGATAAAGAGATAGTATACTCGTAACTAGTATGTATGTATAAAGAAAGAAAAAAAAACCACGGTTAGGTGGTATATACAATTATGGACGGGCTGCCGAGTGCCGACACAGAGGTAGCCACAGCCGTGAACTACCGCACTGTACTGTGTCTGCTGCTAATATATAGACTGGTTGATAAAGAGATAGTATACTCGTAACTAGTATGTATGTATAAAGAAAGAAAAAAAAACCACGGTTAGGTGGTATATACAATTATGGACGGGCTGCCGAGTGCCGACACAGAGGTAGCCACAGCCGTGAACTACCGCACTGTACTGTTTCTGCTGCTAATATAGACTGGTTGATAAAGAGATAGTATACTCGTAACTAGTATGTATGTATAAAGAAAGAAAAAAAAACCACGTTTAGGTGGTATATACAATTATGGACGGGCTGCCGAGTGCCGACACAGAGGTAGCCACAGCCGTGAACTACCGCACTGTACTGTGTCTGCTGCTAATATATAGACTGGTTGATAAAGAGATAGTATACTCGTAACTAGTATGTATGTATAAAGAAAGAAAAAAAAACCACGGTTAGGTGGTATATACAATTATGGACGGGCTGCCGAGTGCCGACACAGAGGTAGCCACAGCCGTGAACTACCGCACTGTACTGTGTCTGCTGCTAATATATAGACTGGTTGATAAAGAGATAGTATACTCGTAACTAGTATGTATGTATAAAGAAAGAAAAAAAAAAAACCACGGTTAGGTGGTATATACAATTATGGACGGGCTGCCGAGTGCCGACACAGAGGTAGCCACAGCCGTGAACTACCGCACTGTACTGTGTCTGCTGCTAATATATAGACTGGTTGATAAAGAGATAGTATACTCGTAACTAGTATGTATGTATAAAGAAAGAAAAAAAAACCACGGTTAGGTGGTATATACAATTATGGACGGGCTGCCGAGTGCCGACACAGAGGTAGCCACAGCCGTGAACTACCGCACTGTACTGTGTCTGCTGCTAATATATAGACTGGTTGATAAAGAGATAGTATACTCGTAACTAGTATGTATGTATAAAGAAAGAAAAAAAAACCACGGTTAGGTGGTATATACAATTATGGACGGGCTGCCGAGTGCCGACACAGAGGTAGCCACAGCCGTGAACTACCGCACTGTACTGTGTCTGCTGCTAATATATAGACTGGTTGATAAAGAGATAGTATACTCGTAACTAGTATGTATGTATAAAGAAAGAAAAAAAAACCACGGTTAGGTGGTATATACAATTATGGACGGGCTGCCGAGTGCCGACACAGAGGTAGCCACAGCCGTGAACTACCGCACTGTACTGTGTCTGCTGCTAATATATAGACTGGTTGATAAAGAGATAGTATACTCGTAACTAGTATGTATGTATAAAGAAAGAAAAAAAAACCACGGTTAGGTGGTATATACAATTATGGACGGGCTGCCGAGTGCCGACACAGAGGTAGCCACAGCCGTGAACTACCGCACTGTACTGTTTCTGCTGCTAATATAGACTGGTTGATAAAGAGATAGTATACTCGTAACTAGTATGTATGTATAAAGAAAGTAAAAAAAAACACGTTTAGGTGGTATATACAATTATGGACGGGCTGCCGAGTGCCGACACAGAGGTAGCCACAGCCGTGAACTACCGCACTGTACTGTGTCTGCTGCTAATATATAGACTGGTTGATAAAGAGATAGTATACTCGTAACTAGTATGTATGTATAAAGAAAGAAAAAAAAACCACGGTTAGGTGGTATATACAATTATGGACGGGCTGCCGAGTGCCGACACAGAGGTAGCCACAGCCGTGAACTACCGCACTGTACTGTGTCTGCTGCTAATATATAGACTGGTTGATAAAGAGATAGTATACTCGTAACTAGTATGTATGTATAAAGAAAGAAAAAAAAACCACGGTTAGGTGGTATATACAATTATGGACGGGCTGCCGAGTGCCAACACAGAGGTAGCCACAGCCGTGAACTACCGCACTGTACTGTGTCTGCTGCTAATATATAGACTGGTTGATAAAGAGATAGTATACTCGTAACTAGTATGTATGTATAAAGAAAGAAAAAAAAACCACGGTTAGGTGGTATATACAATTATGGACGGGCTGCCGAGTGCCGACACAGAGGTAGCCACAGCCGTGAACTACCGCACTGTACTGTGTCTGCTGCTAATATATAGACTGGTTGATAAAGAGATAGTATACTCGTAACTAGTATGTATGTATAAAGAAAGAAAAAAAAAACCACGGTTAGGTGGTATATACAATTATGGACGGGCTGCCGAGTGCCGACACAGAGGTAGCCACAGCCGTGAACTACCGCACTGTACTGTGTCTGCTGCTAATATATAGACTGGTTGATAAAGAGATAGTATACTCGTAACTAGTATGTATGTATAAAGAAAGAAAAAAAAACCACGGTTAGGTGGTATATACAATTATGGACGGGCTGCCGAGTGCCGACACAGAGGTAGCCACAGCCGTGAACTACCGCACTGTACTGTGTCTGCTGCTAATATAGACTGGTTGATAAAGAGATAGTATACTACTAATATTATATATACTGGTGGTCAGGTCACTGGTCACTAGTCACACTGGCAGTGGCACTCCTGCAGCAAAAGTGTGCACTGTTTAATTTTAATATAATATTATGTACTCCTGGCTCCTGCTATAACCTATAACTGGCACTGCAGTAGTGCTCCCCAGTCTCCCCCACAATTATAAGCTGTGTGAGCTGAGCAGTCAGACAGATATATAATATATATAGATGATGCAGCACACTGGCCTGAGCCTGAGCAGTGCACACAGATATGGTATGTGACTGACTGAGTCACTGTGTGTATCGCTTTTTTCAGGCAGAGAACGGATATATTAAATAAACTGCACTGTGTGTCTGGTGGTCACTCACTATATAATATATTATGTACTCCTGGCTCCTGCTATAACCTATAACTGGCACTGCAGTAGTGCTCCCCAGTCTCCCCCACAATTATAAGCTGTGTGAGCTGAGCAGTCAGACAGATATATATAATATTATATATAGATAATAGATGATGCAGCACACTGGCCTGAGCCTGAGCAGTGCACACAGATATGGTATGTGACTGAGTCACTGTGTGCTGTGTATCGCTTTTTTCAGGCAGAGAACGGATTATAAATAAAACTGGTGGTCACTATCAGCAAAACTCTGCACTGTACTGAGTACTCCTAATGCTCCCCAAAATTAGTAAATCAAGTGTCTCTCTAATCTATTCTAAACGGAGAGGACGCCAGCCACGTCCTCTCCCTATCAATCTCAATGCACGTGTGAAAATGGCGGTGACGCGCGGCTCCTTATATAGAATCCGAGTCTCGCGATAGAATCCGAGCCTCGCGAGAATCCGACAGCGTGATGATGACGTTCGGGCGCGCTCGGGTTAACCGAGCAAGGCGGGAAGATCCGAGTCGCTCGGACCCGTGAAAAAAAACATGAAGTTCTGGCGGGTTCGGATTCAGAGAAACCGAACCCGCTCATCTCTAATAACAAGTAGCACATTGTAAACAAATATTTCTTTCCCTAACTGGAAGTGAGAATATTAATCCTAAATATCAGTTTCTGAAGAAAAGAATATTATTGTACATTTGCCAAACTAATTGTTCCTGTGACATATCTACTCAGAGAATGTAGTTATGATCGCTCGCCCCCCTGTTGGCATTCTGGCAGCTGGGAACCCAGCGTCGGTATGCTGATTGCCGCGATCACGACCACCGGTCACCCGTACCCAGTCCCTGCCCAGTACTGTATGGTATAATTTACAAAACAAATAAATAAATGTAAACAAAGAAGTAGTAAAGGTACTGAATAGGGTGATGCTGATTTGGACTTATGCCTGTGTGCATGGGGTAAAATACGGACATTTTTTACTGCTTATGTCCATAAAAAAGCTGCACGCGTATCTTTGCTATAGTCTGATGCTTGCACCTCTTGTTAAGCAGTATGTAAACTCCAAGCTATGACATCATGATCTCAGTTCTTTTGCTTCTGTGTCAATCTGCACAGCAATATGACAGTTTATGTATGAGGGTGGTTCAAAAAGTAAGGTAACAAGCCCTCTCACGTGTGTAATGTTCTCTATTTCCTAATAATAATTTCCCACCAAGCCAGAGCAGGTAGACCACTGCTTCTCCTAATGGCCATGAGACTGCATCTCATATGAGTCATACTGTCCCAACATCAGTTGTAAGATGGAGGGGCTGGTGGAAACATGTGCAAACATTGAGGTGCATAGTAAGGGCACATCAGCATCTGACATCCATTGCCAAGTTGTCGAGGTGTAACATGTCATGGAAACAGGTTTGTGTTTGGTGCACTGCCTGTGGCAGACATACTTGGCTGGCTGGCTCATCTTGAATGTCTGTCCTGCCATTATCAGAGGCAGTGCACTAAACCACTATCTGTTTTCTGCGACATGATTTTATCACCGTACACCTTGACAAGTTGGCGATGAGTTTCAGCTGTTGATGTTCCTTTCAGATGCAGAAATCTCATCACACTACGCACCTAATGTTTGACCATGTTTCCAATAGCCCCATTTACAACTGATGTTGGGACATGACTGATGCAGTCTAATGGCCGTGAGGGCAAGCAGTGGTCTACCTGAATTGCCTGGTGAGCAATTAGAATGAAATAGAGAACATTGTACAAGTGAGAGGTCTTGGGGGATATTTAATAAAACATAATTATCTCATAAAAGCTGGAAAATGTGATATTTATGTTTCCTGGAGGTGGAGATAAATATCACCTCACCAGTGACAGTTGCAGCACAGTCCAAAATGTAAACAGGGGAGCCACACTGACTGCCAGTGAACAGCAATGTCTGGCAGTGTTTGGGGTGGCAGTTGACGTGGCTCTCCTATGTGAATAGTGAACTGCGCTTCAACTGCCACTGGTGAGGAGATATTTATCTCCTTCTCAAGAGAACATAAATATCACATTTTCCAGCTTTTATGAGATAATTATGTGTTATTAAATATCCCCCTTGATACCTTACTTACTGAACCACCCTCGTTGCATTGCATTTTTGATGAAGGGCAGTTTAGGGAATTTTTTTAGCACTGTTTATGTATGTTGAGATATGTAATCAGTGTGGTGTAAAACTGGAATATATCTTTGATCATCTTATATTTAAATAAGCTGCAGAATGTAGAGATGGGAAAAACAAGAAGATAACTGCTCCTTGTTTCAGAGCTTTTGCACAAATTTTAAAGCTTCAACTTTAGGTATTAGGCCAAAAAAGGGGATGCATGGCTGCTCCCTTTAAAAAACAAAGTAAAAACTGTTTTAGCTGCTTAGATGCGCTGCGGCACCGCTGTGTGTCAGCCAACGTTGACTGATACACACGGGGACATTTGTCATCCTTAGCAGCTGACCCGGGCCCATCCTACAAGTCCAAACTTGGATAATTAGGGGTCAGCTGCTACGTATCATTTTATAGAATGCACTTTAGAAATGTTACGTCAACACCGATTGGCTGCCATAGGCAACTTCTCCTCAGGTTCACTTCTCCACTCTTTTCACTGTTTCATGAATAGAGCCCATTGTACCTTCTCCTAACCCGTCTCGTGACTAGGGCCCTCCCACCTTTTTTCATGTTTGCTACCTCAATTGTTCCCTTTTTCTATTTGATTGTATGCTGTTTTGAATAGTTCCCTCCCACCCTTCGTTTTCATGCCTGGATTTATTTTGTCTTCCTTATGTGCCCCTGTTTTATGTTTGCACCGCTTCCATCACTGTTTTATGTCTTTTATTTTTTCTTATTGTTTTAAGTCTATGGGCGTAATTCAGAGGTGGGTGCAGACACAGCTGCATCTTTTGGCAGTCGCCCCCGAGTAACTTTATGCAAATGACTCTACAAATGCCTTCCCTGTTGTACATCCAACGTATGAATGTGCAAGGATGGTGACGCACACTTTGAGCAACTGTAGACGCTATCAGTGCTTAAAGTGGTCCTAGAGAGGTGGTGGAACTCACCCCCCCCTTCCCACGGTGGCAATGCAACAAAGGTATTGCGCGCGCCGTAGGCGCGCGCCACAAAAGGGGCGTGGTCTCAAAAAAGGGGCGTGTTACACAATAGTAATAACGCCCACAGTAGTAGCACCCCATAATACACATAATGCCTACAGCAGTAGCGCCTCTTATACAATGCCCACAGTGGTAGCGCCCCTTATATAGAGCCCATAGTAGTGGTGCCCCTTATGCAATGCTCGCAATAGCAGTGCCCCTTATGACCCCAGGAGTGATGCCCCTTATGAAGTGCCCCCTTTACAATGCCCTCATTAGTAGTGCCCCCAGTAATAATGCCCTTAATGGTAATGCCCCCAGTCATTTAGCCCCTGTAGTTATGCCCCCTTGTAGTTTAGCCCCCAGTAGTAATGCCTCCAAGTAGTAATGCCCCCAGTAGTTTAACCCCTGTAGTTACGCCCCCAGTAGTAATGCCACTGTAGTTATGCCCCCAGTAGTAATGCCCTCCTGTAGTTTGCCCCCTGTAGTTTGCACCCAGTAGTAATGTCTCCCAGTAGTTTGCCCCCAGTAGTAATGCCCCTCTGTAGTTTGCCCCCCAGTAGTAATGCCCCCCCAGTAGTAATGCCCTCCTGTAGTAATGTCCCCCAGTAGTAATGCCCCTCAGTAGTTTACCCCCCAGTAGTAATGTCCCCCAGTAAATGCCCCCCAGTAGATGCCCCTCAGTAGCTTGCCCCCCAGTAGTAATGCCCTCCTGTAGTTTGCCCCCTTGTAGTAATGTCCCCCAGTAGTACTGCCCCTCAGTAGTCTGTCCCCCAGTAGTAATGCCCTTCTGTAGTTTTCCCCCTTGTAGTTTGCCCCCAGTAGTAATGTCCCCCAGTAAATGCCCCCCAGTAAATGCCCCCCAGTAGTAATGACCCCAGTAGATGCCCCTCAGTAGTTTGCCCCCCAGTAGTAATGCCCCCGTAGTAATGACCTCTCAGTAGTTTGCCCCCCAACTGCTACACAAATAAAAAAAATAAAAAAACACAGCACACACCATACTTACCAAGCCCCGCTCCATGTCCGGCCGCTGCAGTCCTCTCGCCGCCCGCTCCTCTGCACTATGAGAGAGACGTCATGACGTCTCTCCCATAGTGCGCACTGACTGAGCCGGAAGGCGGAGCTCAGTACTGAGCTCCTGCCTCCGGCTGCCGCTGTGCGGGAAGACGGGTGCCCGCTGGTAACACACTCTCAGCGGGCGCCCGTCATCTCCCTGCAGCGACGGGGACACATCGCCGGGTTAGGTGAGCCAGAGGAGGCGGAACTGCGTTCCGTCTCCAAGTGGAACTGACGGAACGCAGTTCCGCCCCGTTCCGGCTCACTTTAACCCCTGGACGCTATAATATTGCCTTGTGCCTTTTTAGAAACTTGCACCAGTCCTTTGTCAGGTTTAGATTTTAATGAGTAGATTTACTAAAGCTTGTAAAAGTGAAAAGTGGTGGTGTTGCCCATAGCAACCAATCGATTATATCATTTTTTAGGATGCAGTAGAACAATTATAGATATAATCTGATTGGTTGCTATAGATAGCACCACCACTTTCATTTTTTGGAAGCTTTAGTGAATCTAGTTAAGTTTGTGTTTGGACTGCAGTGCGCATGATTGAGACTCTGTGTTGGCAAACACTTCAGCGACACACATGTCCCTAACATTCCCATAGCACGCCCATAACACAGACTCCCTGCATACTGTATGTTTAGCCACCTCTCAATTACCGCCCAGAAATGTTCAGCACTTTTCCAAGACATTTATGATACACTGTGTGGCAGATGTAAGCCTTGGAGAGAGATAAAGTGGAGAAAGATCAATTACTAACCAATTAGTGGGTCCCTCCTCCTCTGTGGCTTGGGTTGCCACCTCATCCCTTTAATTCTGGACATATATTAATTAAACAGGTTCTGTGGCTGGCTGACTTCAAGACTCCATTTCACCTGGTTTTAATCAGCCACAGAACCTGCGTAATTAATATGTGTCCAAAATTAAAGGGATGAGGTGGTAACCCTATCTGTGGCACCACCATCCCAGTAATGTTTGGGAAGATGTTGGATGTGCACAAAAGAACAAAGGCTTTGGCTAGAGGCATCTTAAGAAAGGAGGAGGCCCATGTGCAGTGTCCTTCTGGGCCCCTTCCTCTCTAGCCGGCAGCATAGTGGGACTCTGAGCACCACGGTCACTAGAAGACCCTAGAGCTGTACCAGAGTCCAGTGCCCAGTGACATTTTCCCGGTGATTTTCCTACTGCGAATGCGCAAAACACAGGGAAAATGGGCACTGTGACATTGTTTTAGTGATTTGTGCAGCAGTCCACTTTGGAGGGGTAAATATTCAATAAATGGGTACAGGGTGGGTGGTGTGGGCCCCCCTGGACCCAGGGGCCCGTATGCACCACACACCTTGTACTCATTATAAATACGCCAGTGGCTCTGGCACAGTGCAAGAGTCTTTGCTTTCACTGTGCAGTGCTGTCTTCCTGAAGGGGTTCAGTATGGTATGCCATGTCACTGGGAAGATAGCATGGTGGAGGAGGGACCTTCTTGATTTACAAGGTAAATAGAATCTGGGTGCAGTGCGGGGCCATTACACTGCACATCCTGCACTGATTATAAATACACCAATACATGTTTTATTTCTTCTTTAAAGGTATAGAAAAAAAATAACCTTTCGGCAATCAGTTACTTTTAAGTTTAAAAAAACAAACAAAAAAAACATTGAAGTAAAGTGCACTTATTTGTAATTGTGCCAGATTTTAAGATGCCACTGCAGGCTATGATCTACATTACTGACATCACATTGCTCCATCCAGAGTATTATCTTTTGTTCTCTTATTCTAATAGAACCACTTGAACTGTGGTTTTGAAGGGTTTTTACATGAGGAGAGTAGCAGACACATGGTGTCCTTGCCATTTATTCACTGGTCCCTAGGCAGTTATACAGTCTTTATAAATGATAGGCTTATCAAGGCTCTTGCTCCTTAAAAGCTCCCTAAGGAAACATTTGTCTGGCTGTTTGCCATTGTATATTTAAAGCTTGCAGAAATGGAACTCGGTAATCACTGCTCTAGCTTCAAGCTTAGAATCAATAACTTGAGTGCACATTATGTATATTTTGCATGGGCCATTAAATGTTATGGTTAATGAAAGTCAGTTCATATACAAAATGCTGCAGAATTGCTAATATTTCTTTTTTTAAGACCTGTTTCAAAATGTTAATTTTAAATATATATATATATATATATAGATATACCTGCAAACCAGTCGGCACTCCCAGGCTCTTACAGACAGCTTGCTCCGTGCCAGTTCCAAAAAACCTCATGCAAATCCAAAAAATGAACGGCACTGGAGACAGTATGATGCACTAAAAATGTATTGTACAGACTACAGCTGTTTCAGGGCATCAGCCCTTTCCTCAGGTCAAATACATACAAGGACAAACACACATGAACCACTTACCCTGCTAAATACCCCCGGAGCACACCCGCCGCCGCGTCTCCTCCACGCCGTCCTGCTTCCGGGTACTGAGCCGCCAGGTCACTTCCGCACAGTACGTCACATGTAACCATGGCAACCCAGCGCTTGCTTGTCAGCCAAACACAGCCGCTCTGTTACGGAGACCCACAGGCCGCTCTCCCCGTCAGCAGGTGCCGGACTAGCACAAACTTAAAGGGTGCTCCCTAAAACAGATACATACACATTAGATATACTATAATGCGCAATAAAAATACATTAAAACATACATAACACAAAGGAACTTTCAATAAATTCCTTACAAAAAAATCCATTACAAACAAATCACACTGATCATGACTAGAATATATCTACATTACAACAGAAATCACTCCACCTGTGTATAATTAACTCCTGCCTGGCTATGATTTATATTAATAAACTACCAGACAAACATCTGCATTAAACAACCAGATAATTTAAACCACTCACTGATCAACCCAGAAATATTTCTAGGTCAAACAGCCGGACGGGAAGGGTTAAACTACAAACCAACCTTAAGGAATTCTACACGAACACATTCCAGTTAACCTTATCATTGAGGCCCCGTGGATAGAAGGTGTCCAACCTCATGATCCAGCGGGTCTCTTTCTCCAACAGAATATTGGCCCTGTCACCTCCTCTCAGTGTCGATGGTACATGTTCTATACCAAAATATTTTAAAGAATTAATGGTGTGATGAGCCAATTGAAAATGTCGGGCCACCGGCTGATCCACCGGTTTGCCTTCCAACGTCAATTTAATGGCCGAACGATGGGCCGCCATGCGTTCACTGAATTTTCGTGTAGTCTGCCCTATGTAGAACAAACCGCATGGACGTACTATGGCATAGACAACATAAGATGTGCTACATGTAATCACCTGTCTGATATTAAATGTAATATTTCAATGTGGATGCTTAAACTCTTTGCAGGCAATCATGTGCTTACACATAGCACATTTAGGACACCGATAACAACCAGGGTTTTTTTTATGGATGAACACATCATCCAACCTCTTCATACCTGAAATGTCAGTTTTTAAAACTAAATCACGGAGGTTGGCCCCTCTCCTGAAAGCTGTAATTGGTTTCAACTCTCTAAACGATGTCAAATCTGGGTCTGACGCCACTATTGGCCAAAGGGCATGTGAAGCCCTGCGGACAATAGGGCTAGCAGTTGAGAAATCACACGGCCACGGAGAGAGATTTCTAGTTTTCTTCCGTGTAGGATGTAATAATTTATTCCTGGACATTCAAAGTACCTTATCTTTCTGCATCTGTAGTAAAGACCTATCGTATCCCCTAGCAAGGAATTTAGAAATCATGTTGTTCAACAATTCAGGAACTTTCTCCCTGTCACTCGTGATGCGTGCCACCCGCATCATTTGTGACAGGGGAAGTCCCCTCTTCAGGGATTCCGGATGGTGACTAGAGGCCATCAATAATGTATTCCGATCCGTGGGCTTGGAAAAGATTTCCGTGGAAATCACCCCATCATTTACCATGATTTTCACATCAAGGAACGTAACTTCCTTTTCATCACATATGTAGGTAAATTTGATGGGTGAAGTCATTAATCTCCGCCATCAAATCCACAAAAGCATCTCTCCCACCGCCCCAAAGAAGGAAAACATCATCAATGTACCTAGTATACAATAGGATGTTATTGGACACCCCTTGGTCCAGGAAGAACATCCTATGCTCTTCCGAGAACATGAAAACATTAGCATACGAGGGTGCGACTGATGATCCCATCGCGCACCCTCGCAGCTGTAAATAGAACTCACTATCGAACAGGAAATAGTTCCTGTGCAAAGTGAGCTCCAATAAAGACAGGAATAGCTTATGATTAAATACAGTCGTGGCCAGGTGCCTCTCAAGAAAACCCTGCATAGCCCTCATCCCATCCACATGGGAAATGGATGTATAGAGGCTGCAAACATCAAGACAGCAAATCAGGGTGCCTGGAGCCAAACTCTGTACTTCTTGCGGAAATATAAAAGTGTGTGAGTTCTGGCGCAAAAGCTAGCTGCCCAATCCTACCTTCCTGTGATCTGCCCAAATCCAGATCACAAAGGGTTAACAAGTGAAAAAAATATGGCGGGTGGGAGGAAGATCAAAGGCGCTGCTATACACGTAACGAATATAAATAAAGAAAAAATTGTAGGATATACTTGCAAAGAACTGGGTGGTTCCTCGTTAATCTTTTTCTACAGATCCAATGATTACCAGATGTTTACATCTGGTAATCATTGGATCTGTAGAAAAAGTATATCCTACAATTTTTTCTTTATTTATATTCGTTACGTGTATAGCAGCGCCTTTGATCTTCCTCCCACCCGCCATATTTTTTTCTGTACTTCTTGCATTTTAAGAATAAATGAATTGGTGTCCTTAAGAAATGTTCTCTGTGCCGACAACAGTGGCTGAAGGATACTGTCCAGACGTTGTGACACTGGTTGATACAATGAGTCTCTTGCCAAAATAATCGGTCTCCCCGGGGGGCTAGATTGGTTTTTTTGAAGCTTAGGTATTGTATATAACAACGGGCTTTTCGGATGCATTACACATAGGGCTTTATGGACTTTAGCTGGTAAATGTCCCTCATCCTTGGCTTTATCTAAAATAGAAAAAAGTTCCTGTTGATATTCTATAACAGGATTGCCCCGTAATTTACAATACACTCCTTCCTCCCCCAGTTGTGTCAGAGCTTCTTGACGATAATATTCAATGTCTAAGATGACAATGGCCCCGCCCTTGTCGGCGGGCCGAATCACGATGTCATCATATGCTCGCAACTGAGACAGTGCCTGTCTCTCCTCAATAGACAAGTTCCTTTTGATTTTAGCCGGAGCTGCCACAAACTTGTTGACAGAATCATCCATCAACCTGCCAAAGGTTTTAATCGATGAATTCAATGACACAGGGTCAAAGTTCGACCTAGATTTTTTCTGTAGAAAAGAATCAAAGATAGAGACTGTACTCTGTTACTGTGGTGTGTTCTGAAAGAACCCCTTCAGTCGGAGTTTCCTCGTAAATTTATGAAGATCCCTAGACCAAGCAAATGAATCATGCAGGTTGGTGGGCACAAAACTAAGTCCTTTACTGAGGACACCAACTTCATCAGGTGTAAGCACTCTTTTTGACAAATTGAAGACTAATTGTAAGTCTTCCCTAGGGCCACCCTTCTGACCCCTTTTGTTCTGGCCACCCCTGCGGGTGGCAGTGCGTCGGACTGTATTCGACCAACTTGTGAGCCCCGTTCTAAAGGGGCACCTCCAGACGCATCATCTGTATCAGAGAAGATGAAGTCACTATCACTGCTGGACTTCATGTTTTTACTACTCTGTTTCTGCCTTTGCCGGGGACGGCGTCTTTGAGGCGGCCTGGGTTTGTCTTGAGTATCCATGCCTGCCAACCATCGATACACTTTATTGTCCTCGTAATCTTGATCAACTGTCATCTTTTTATTTCGTTTAAACTTTAACAGATCACGGCGGTACTGATCACACTGAGTTTTGAGTTTCCCCATCCAATCCTGTGATTCATCCTGTTGCAAAATTCTAAGGTTGTCTTTTTCAAATGTAGTGATCTTATGTCTGGTGATCTCCGGTTCTCTATTGGTTTCCTCAATGACAAGAACCATAAGATCAAACGCACACCGGTTCAATATGCCTATCCATTTTCTTACAAAGTCGGGGTTATGTCGCCCTATCGTGGGCACATTCCGAACATGAAATCCCCTTGGAATCTTGTGTTCTTTATAGTACTCAGTTAACGATATACCATGTAGTTGAAAATCTATTTCTCAGCGTTTGTATTTCATCAATTGAAATAGGCAATCATCTGCTCTCATAACTGAATCCGTTACCGGTATGCTTTCTTTGGACAGAATTCTGTCAATCTGTTCCTGTGTGAAACCAAAAGTCTCACCCGGGGCCATAGTTCCCATAATATGACACCCAGGGATATCAGGTTGAAAAGACATAATGCTAGCCTTGCACCTGTTCGATAATGGTGAAAGTTCCTTTCCCACGCACTGGAAACAGAGTATTGAAGCTTGGGATATAATGAAAATTCAAGCAAATGGTGCAATACAACGAGTGTCCATAGAACACTGAAATATTCCTGCAAACCAGTTGGCACTCCCAGGCTCTATTAATGCCTTGCCTTCACCCATCAAATTTACCTACATATGTGATGAAAAGGAAGTTACGTTCCTTGATGTGAAAATCATGGTAAATGATGGGGTGATTTCCACGGAAATCTTTTCCAAGCCCACGGATCGGAATACATTATTGATGGCCTCTAGTCACCATCCGGAATCCCTGAAGAGGGGACTTCCCCTGTCACAAATGATGCGGGTGGCACGCATCACGAGTGACAGGGAGAAAGTTCCTGAATTGTTGAACAACATGATTTCTAAATTCCTTGCTAGGGGATACGATAGGTCTTTACTACAGATGCAGAAAGATAAGGTACTTCGAATGTCCAGGAATTAATTATTACATCCTACACGGAAGAAAAGTAGAAATCTCTTTCCGTGGCCGTGTGATTTCTCAACTGCTAGCCCTATTGTCCGCAGGGCTTCACATGCCCTTTGGCCAATAGTGGCGTCAGACCCAGATTTGACATCGTTTAGAGAGTTGAAACCAATTACAGCTTTCAGGAGAGGGGCCAACCTCCGTGATTTAGTTTTAAAAACTTACATTTCAGGTATGAAGAGGTTGGATGATGTGTTCATCCATAAAAAAACCCCTGGTTGTTATCGGTGTCCTAAATGTGCTACGTGTAAGCACATGATTGCCTGCAAAGAGTTTAAGCATCCACATCGAAATATTACATTTAATATCAGACAGGTGATTACATGTAGCACATCTTATGTTGTCTATGCCATAGTCTGTCCGTGCGGTTTGTTCTACATAGGGCAGACTACACGAAAATTCAGTGAACGCATGGCGGCCCATCGTTCGGCCATTAAATTGACGTTGGAAGGCAAACCGGTGGATCAGCCGGTGGCCCGACATTTTCAATTGGCTCATCACACCATTAATTCTTTAAAATATTTTGGTATAGAACATGTACCATCGACACTGAGAGGAGGTGACAGGGCCAATATTCTGTTGGAGAAAGAGACCCGCTGGATCATGAGGTTGGACACCTTCTATCCACGGGGCCTCAATGATAAGGTTAACTGGAATGTGTTCGTGTAGAATTCCTTGAGGTTGGTTTGTAGTTTAACCCTTCCCGTCCGGCTGTTTGACCTAGAAATATTTCTGGGTTGATCAGTGAGTGGTTTAAATTATCTGGTTGTTTAATCCAGATGTTTGTCTGGTAGTTTATTAATATAAATCATAGCCAGGCAAGAGTTTATTATACACAGGTGGAGTGATTTCTGTTGTAATGTAGATATATTCTAGTCATGATCAGTGTGATTTGTTTGTAATGGATTTTTTTGTAAGGAATTTATTGAAAGTTCCTTTGTTTTAATGTATTTTTATTGCGCATTATGGTATGTCTAATGTGTATGTATCTGTTTTAGGGAGCACCCTTTAAGTCTGTGCTAGTCCGGCACCTGCTGACGGGGAGAGCGGCCTGTGGGTCTCCGTAACAGAGCGGCTGTGCCTGGCTGACAAGCAAGCGCTGGGTTGCCATGGTTACATGTGACATACTTTGCGGAAGTGACCTGGCGGCTCAGTACCCGGTAGTAGGACGGCGTGGAGGAGACGCGGCGGCGGGTGTGCTCCGGGGGTATTTAGCAGGGTAAGTGGTTCATGTGTGTTTGTCCTTGTATGTATTTGACCTGAGAAAAGGGCTGATGCCCTGAAACAGCTGTAGTCTGTACAATACATTTTTAGTGCATCATACTGTCTCCAGTGCCATTCATTTTTTGGATTTAGATATATATATATATATATATAGATATATATATATAGATTTAGATATAGATATAGTCAAGTTATATTGTTATGACCACCAGCTAGAAGGGCTGGGAGTGACTCAATAATGTGCTTGGTTGGCACAGGTACATTTTGATGGTGAGCTGCTCCTTTGT
>NC_086445.1:472127514-472300014 GCF_028390025.1 Pseudophryne corroboree
GTAGGACTAGGCCCCGCCCCCTTCTTACCCTCCAGTGACTGCTCTCTCCTGACAAGTGGACCAGGCCTGCCCCCTACACGCTGCTGGTGTCTTCATTGTTACTTGGTCTGGAGCTCCGTTGGGGAGAGAACTCACGTGAGCTCATTAAGAATGAGGAACTGGGATGTTTTAATTTTATTGTGAGTAGTGTAGTGTGGTGATGTAGTATGTTGTATGGGGGGTATAGTGTAACTATGAAGTGCAGCATATGGGAGGGCTATAGCATAGTGATGTAGTGTGGCATATGGGGGGTGGTAGCGCATAGGCGTGCGTACAGGGGGTGCCTGGTGCGCACAGGCACTCCCTAATGTCCAGCACCGCTGCACGCCACGCTTGCTGTGGCACAGTGATCGCTGAGTGTGTGATCGGTGGAGCCTAGCCTGTAGCTCATTTCCGTACCTCCCACCACCGCTGCGCCCGCCCCCCCTCTGCCTGCTGCTAATACTATGCTGAGTGCATTCGTCGGCGGCCTCACTGGGGGGACTGGTGTCACCTTGCAATGTGACGTGGTGATGTCCGCCTATGCTCTCCTCCCGCCCACCCGTGCTTTCCTCCCGCTGCGGTCTCTCAGTCCTAGTGTGCCGCGGCTGCCACACCACTGGCAGTGTTCCTCTAGGGGGGACTGGGAGCCGCCGGCAGACACATTCTGCTGAGACTTACTTGTCAGTGCGGGTTCCGGATGGCAGGCGGCGGGTGGGAGGGCAGACGGGGAGCAGGTGTCACAAGGAGTGTGTGGGTAACTAATTCACAATACTTCCGCTCAACGTGGCACTGCTGGTCCTTCATCTCCCATGTCTCTTCACCAGGTGGCGGGCGGCCCGGAAATTAAGTGATGTGTTGTGCAGCAGTCAGTGTGAAGTGACTGTGAGTAACACTGATGGTGCTGATGATGCTGCTGCAGAATCGGGAAGCAATTAATTCATAAATATAATGTACTCTATCAGTGTATTATACATACATAAACATGTACATACGTGTATTTGTGTATACATGTATATACATGAGTGTGTGTGCATATATATATATATATATACAGCCAGTTCCCAGGAACAAAAGTCCTCCCCCGCTTCCGCTAAGTCCACAGCATGACGCTGGGGCTCCACTGGTGGAGCCAGATGCGGTGGGGGCCCGTCTCAAGTGCTTCAGCAATCAGTGGGCTTGCTCACAGGTGGATCCCTGGATTCTACAAGTAGTGTCTCAGGGATTCAAGCTGGAATTCGAGACGTCTCCCCCTCGCCGTTTCCTAAAATCTGCCTTGCCAACATCTCCCTTGGACAGGGAGGCTGTGATAGAGGCAAATTCACAAGCTGTATTTGCAGCAGGTGATAGTCAAGGTACCCCTCCTTCAACAAGGAAGGGGTTACTATTCCACAATGTTTGTGGTACCGAAACCGGACGGTTCGGTGAGACCCATTTTAAATTTTAAATCTTTGAACACGTATATAAAACGGTTCAAGTTCAAGATGGAATCGCTCAGGGCGGTTATCTCAAGCCTGGAGGAAGGGGATTACATGGTATCACTGGACATCAAGGATGCTTACCTGCATGTCCCCATTTACTCTCCTCACCAGGAGTAACTCAGATTTGTGGTACAGGACTGTCATTCTGCGGCGGTACTGCCGCATTCTAGATCAGTAAAAGCCCATTCCACGAGGAAGGTGGGCTCTTCTTGGGCGGCTGCCCGAGGGGTCTCTGCTTTACAACTTTGCCGAGCTGCTACTTGGTCGGGGTCAAACACATTTGCAAGATTTTACAAGTTTGACACCCTGGCTGAGGAGGACCTGGAGTTCGCTCATTCGGTGCTGCAGAGTCATCCGCACTCTCCCTCCCGTTTGGGAGCTTTGATATAATCCCCATGGTCCTTACGGAGTCCCAGCATCCACTTAGGACGTCAGAGAAAATAAGATTTTACTCACCGGTAAATCTATTTCTCGTAGTCCGTAGTGGATGCTGGGCGCCCATCCCAAGTACTTGTACATAGTTATTGTTAACAAAAGGGTTATTGTTGAGAGCCATCTGTGCAGAGGCTCCGTTGTTGTCATACTGTTAACTGGGTATAATATCACGAGTTGTACGGTGTGATTGGTGTGGCTGGTATGAGTCTTACCCGGGATTCAAAATCCTTCCTTAGTGTCAGCTCTTCCGGGCACAGTATCCTAACTGAGGTCTGGAGGAGGGTCATAGGGGGAGGAGCCAGTGCACACCAGGTAGTCCTAAAGCTCTCTTTAGTTGTGCCAAGTCTATTCCCCATGGTCCTTACGGAGTCCCAGCATCCACTACGGACTACGAGAAATGGATTTACCGGTGAGTAAAATCTTATTATATATATATATATATATATATATATATATATATATATATATATATATATATATATATATATATGACTTGGGGTTTGTTTTATTAGATAGAGCATGTCCCTGTGAAGTGCCTTTTGGGGTTGTGGTTTTTCAGAAAGTTACAGGTTTTTTTTAATTAAGAGAAATATGCCCCATTATAGAGATCGGGCATTTCAATTTGTTGCGCCTGCGCAGTGGCCGCCAGCAGGGGGTGTACTAGAGTGCCTTCTCTTGAGAGCCGCAATATGGCCGCCTTCTCCCCGGTTATTCTGTACATAGGAAAATAACCTCACAGGTTCACATAGGGCAGAGTTGCCACTACTAGTGCAGGGCTGTAACTTACAGTACTAAGGAAAAGCCATATACTAAAGCGGCACGGTGACCTCACCCCTCTCAGAGACACCAGGGCGCAGCACACTGGTACACACACCTGTTAGCTCAGGGCAGCACTATAGGACCCTCCTGTAATGCTGTGCTGGCGGCGTGTAGTGATCAGGGCACTGGGAGACTGGCTGGCTGGTCTCCGTCTCTGCTGCCTATAGAACTTCCACCTCTGTTATATATCAGGGCTGCTCTCCTGTTATGATTCCAATACTCTGGTCTGGGGATATCTTTTATAGCAAGGACCTGAGTACTGGAACGTAATGCTTGGAAAGGGAGTGGGAACGGGAATAGCCCCTGGCGCCCTATCTCCGTTGTCTCGCCCGTGCTGTCAGAAATCTCTTGCGAGACTATGGTTGCTTGGGCCCATGGCAGCCGCGTTTGAAGGGCGGATTACGTCTGCCCAACTCCGATGCCCCCTCAGGTCTTAATGGGAGACAAAGAGAAATCCGAGACAGGGTGATAACAAGGGGCCCTCTACTAAACAACAAAGCCAGGGGCTCAAAACTAACTTTAAACTAGAGTATGTGCGGAAAACCGCCAGGGAAAAGGACAACCAAAATACCCACTTGTCCACTCTTCTACCCGGCACCGGCGAGTTCCGGAGAGGAGTGTGGGAGCGTAAACCTCCGCAAATGCACCAACACAGAATACAAAATAAAGCGGCCTAGGCCGCAGCACGCGGCAGAGCCGCCACTCACGAAAACCACACGAGATCCTCTAGCGACTGTTGCGGGTAAATGAGGACTGGAAGACTCCTTGGGAAGAAATGACAACACTAAGATTCAGGAACTCTGAGGACAGGAATGACCGGACACAGCAGAACTGGAACAGACGTCAGCAAACCAAAGCAGCATGCAGGAAGCTATTACAGGCGTCTGTGTGAAGCACTGAGAAGGTATTTAGCAGGGAGTCCTTCAATCAGAAGTTCAGAGCCTGATTAGCACAATGCCGTGCAGCTGCCTTGCTGCACGACCAGAAGACAAGTGTGTGTGTGTAGTTCACTTGATTGACCCTGCAAGGGGAGCGCAGTCTGTCCGTGGCGTCCCCGTTGCTAGGGTCCAGGCGGCTCAGCGCGCCCGGCGTCCTAGCGTTGCTAGGGAGCCGGCGGCTAGCACGCTCGGCGTCCCTAGTTGCTAGGCGCCGGGCCGCGAGGACATCGCGGACCACGGCGCCTAACACCTGTGTGTTCTCTTCCTCTCCTACCTCACACTGGAACTGGCCGCCCAGAGAACGAGAGGGCAGCGGCTGACATCAGAGAGGGTGCAGCAATCTGTGTGGGCAGAGCCCCTCACAGCAAGGTGTCCTTATGCTGTGCCCCGTGTAATCACTGTGATCCATACAGACTCTCACACTGGTATGCTCTCTATTATTTATTTTTTTACACTGCGGCATGCTCGAGGGAAGGGAGCAGGCACCACCCCACCGCCACTACTCCTCCGCCAGCATCACTGCCGAGCCAGTCAGTGTTCCGGCGGCAATGAGCAGTAGGCAGCCACCAGCAACAACAGTCAGGAAGCTGTTACTCCCGGCAGCAGTAGCGTCAAGCTGCAATTCAGCCAGCGGCACGATGATCCGGGAGACAGTGGCAGCACAGGGAAGCAGTACCCCCTCCAATCGCAGCACCAACTAGGAGACTGAGGCAGCAACCTGCCCCCAGCAGCAGCACCACCCTGATGATAGGTAAGATGCATTTTGGTGTCACAAGAAGGTGGCCGGAGTAGTGGCTGGCTGTGGTCACACCCCGGGGAAAAGTGATAGTGATTTCAGTGTTCCCTTGCGCGGGGATTGGATGTGTAGATGTATGGAGGCTATGTATGTATAGATGTGAGCGGCAGTGTGCGGATGTATGAGAGTGGCAGTGTGCGGATGTATGAGAGCGGCAATGTACGGCTGTATAACTGCGTCGGTGTGCGGCTGTATGAGTGCGATGGTGTGCGGCTGTAAGAGTGCGGCTGTAAGAGTGCGGCTGTAAGAGTGCGGGGTTGTACGGATGTATGAGAGCGGGGTTGTACGGATGTATGAGAGCGAGGTTGTACGGATGTATGAGAGCGGCAGTGTATGGATGTATGAGAGCAACAGTGTACAGTTGTGTGAGAGCGGCAGTGTGCGGATGTATGAGAGTGGCGGTGTACGGATGTATGAGAGCGGCAGTGTATGGATGGCAGCGTCATAGGGAGGGATGTCGGAATGCTGTTATAGGGTTCCTAATACAAAATGCCACGTTGGGCTTGATGGGCAGGTAGTGCGGCAAGCACACCCAAATTGGCATCTGACGTCGCCTGCAGTCCACACTGTTGTGAGGAGTCAGAGTTAATTTTGACTGTGTAGTGTACTCACAGAGGACCTACCGCCCGTCCCCTCCTCGCATCTGAGCAGCAGGTCAGGCTCTTATTTTCTTTTTAATCAGGAGAGGCCGAGTGAACTGTGAGCAGGGGGGCAGAGCTACATGGGACCCAGAGGGGCTGCTGTGCTGTCAGAGAGGGAGAGGAAGAGAGAGATGAAGCTACTGCAGATCCCCAGCTGATTGTGAGGTGCCGGGTTGAAGGGTGATGTGATCACCCTTCTCCCTCGCTGCCGCTGGGGACCGCATCTAGGCTTCCTCCATCGAGGGCATGCGGGGCAGCGTGTAATGAGTTTGTCTGACTCATTTATACTGCTGCCTGTTGTGGACACCTCCGTCCGTACGGACTGGTGTACATGCCCAGCACAGAGGTGACAGTGTTGGTGGAAGTGCTGCCCAGTTCTGACCCTGCAGGCCTCCCTGATCTGACTGCGGCCGCTGCTACTGCCTCGGCCCGAAACCCCTGCCGGTCCCCTCCATAGACTTCTGCCTGTCCAGCGCTGAGGTACTAGGGGTATCCCAGCTGCGGGAAGGGTATGTCTCTGGCTTTCTCTCCGGCAGGGGAAGGTGACAGCGGCGGAGGAAGTGTTGCCCACCTCAGACACTGCAGGCCTCCCCGATCCAGCTGCGGCCACAGCTGATGCTGCCAGAACCCCCTGCTGGTCTCCTTTGTTGACTGCCGCATAGCCAGTGCTGAAGTACTGGGGGTAGGCCAGCTACGGGAAGAGTGTCTCTGCCTCGGGCTCTCTCTCTCTGTCAGGGGAAGGAAGGGCTGATTCTCTGGCACAACAGGGAGGGCTAGGCTGCAGGAACACAGCACTGGAAGAAACAGGAGGCCGAACTCATGACCAAAAAGTGAGCAGTGCAGTGATCAGCCCCCTAGTCTTTCCCTCTCTCTGGGTGCAGAGCTGTATTCTACAGAGAGAGCTGGGATGGGAAGAAGGGGAACGGCACCTGACACACACATACACGCGCGGCACCTGACACACACATACACGCGCAACACCTGACACACACACATACACGTGCGGCACCTGACACACACACACACGTAGCATCAGACACAATAAAATAAACATGCAGCACCTGACCCACACATACACGCGCAACACCTGACACACACACATACACGTGCGGCACCTGACACACACACACGTAGCATCAGACACAATAAAATAAACATGCAGCACCTGACCCACACATACACGCGCAACACCTGACACACACACATACACGTGCGGCACCTGACACACACACACGTAGCATCAGACACAATAAAATAAACATGCAGCACCTGACCCACACATACACGCGCAACACCTGGCACACACACATATACACGTGCGGCACCTGACACACACACGTACCATCAGACACAATAAAATAAACACGCAGCACCTGACACATGCATATACACGCAGCACCTGACACATGCATATACACGCAGCACCTGACACATGCATATACACGCAGCACCTGACACATGCATATACACGCAGCACCTGACACATGCATATACACGCAGCACCTGACACATGCATATACACGCAGCACCTGACACATGCATATACACGCAGCACCTGACACATGCATATACACGCAGCACCTGACACATGCATATACACGCAGCACCTGACACATGCATATACACGCAGCACCTGACACATGCATATACACGCAGCACCTGACACATGCATATACACGCAGCACCTGACACATGCATATACACGCAGCACCTGACACATGCATATACACGCAGCACCTGACACATACATATACACGCAGCACCTGACACATGCATATACACGCAGCACCTGACACATACATATACACGCACACCATCAGACACACACATACACACGCAGTGCCTTACTCACACACACATAGACACGTGCAGCACCTGAGGCGCACACATGTACACGCGCAGCACCTGACGCGCACACATGTACACGCGCAGCACCTGACGCACACTCATGTACACACGCAGCACCTGACGCACACTCATGTACACGCGCAGCACCTAATGCACACTCATGTACACGCGCAGCACCTGACACAGACATACGTATTCATGCACAGCACCAGACATACACTTGTACACACGCGGAGCACCTGATACTCACACACATATACACCCGCAACACCTGACACACACACACACACGTGCGGCAGCTGACGCATACACACGCACCATCAGACACACTCATATATACACGCAGCACCTGACACACACATACACACAGGAGCTGACACACACATACACAGGCAGCACCTGACACACACACCCATATACACGCGCAGCACCTGACACCACGCACTCACACGTACAAGCAATGCATTTCACGCCTACCTCCAGCCTCAGTTACAGGCTGCTGCCGCCTACCCCCCTCCCTGCATCAGCTGCAAAGGCAGCAAAATATTTTGACTAAAGTCTAAAGGCCCGTACACATTAAACGATGTCGCTCTGTGAGCTTATCCCGAAGATACGGATCTGGCTTGCCGCCTTCCCTTACCTACATTATATATATATATATATATATATATATATATATATATATATATATATATATATAATATATTCATGCACCCCGTGTAGACTCAATTATCTTGAACCTGCCTCAGCTGTTTCTTGGTAATCTATTAGCCGGTGTCAGATGACTAGTGTACCTTTAAAAACCATAAGGTGTGTGGCAGGTGCACATTAAACCTAGCAGGCATATGATGTGTGGGACAGTTGCCAGGTTTTAAGACTCTGTGATAGTGTAGGTCCTGCATGAAGGTGGGGTACCTTGGCGATCGGTTTGCAGGATTGTGTGCATTAGCCAATTCACTAACTAAACCCCCATCATTTATTTATTGATGTGTTGAGGATAAGCGAGCTTGCTATGGTGAGTGCTGGGTTTTCTGCTTGTATGTATTTGAGTGATGCGGTCATTGGCTACATGCACCCCACCCTATGAGTGGTAAGTGCACTTGTGTGCCCCGCTTCTGGGGTGGCGAGTGCTGTGGTTTTAGGTTTGTGGATCTCTCTCTCTCTCTCTCTCTCTCTCTCTCTCTCTCTCTCTCTCTCTCTCTCTCTTATATTTATATATATATATATATATATATATATAGAAATAGCAGAAATGGCGGCACTCCACAGACTTCAAGTAGATTAAAACAGCTTTTACTTTATTGCGTCCTACGCCGTTTCGGGTAACAACCCGTCTTCAGGGACAATCATATACAAATGACAGACATTTACAAACAATATATACCCCCCAAAAGACAATCAATCCATCATTTCACATCACCTGTCCACCAGTGCCGCTGACGCCCAACCCTCGTCTCCACACTATAGACGCAGGATAAAGACGTCAGGCTTAGGAGCCGAGGACAGGTGAATCAATTAAGGAGATGCTTCAATCAAGGAAAACATGAAAAACATACATATGTGTCAAACAAAAAACCTCCTACCATGTATAAAAATAAAAAATAAAAAACATATATACCTGGATTATTACAGATATCTGTATAACATTATATATCAACAATCATATTAATGAGCAGCACGGAAAAGCCCCAAAGCAATATCAAATATCTAAAAACATTCATGTAAGTTATAAGAAACACTGGAGCCCCAGTGTTTCATTAAGTCCCTTGGGTGCTAAGGTGTTTAAGATGAAAATCCATCTACTCTCTCGCTGCAATAGAATTTTGTTGCGGTCTCCCCCCCTATGGGACTGTGGGACATGATCAATGATTATGGCACGTAAACTGGAAACATTATGTTTCGCCGCTAAACAATGCCGTGCTAGTGATTGGTCACTGGTTTTTTTCTCATACGCTTGCTTAATGGCACTACGGTGTAGTGCCATTCTTTCACAAAATTGTCTCTGGGTCTTGCCTACATAGGCAAGACCACAGGGACACTTTAACATGTAAACCACATATGTAGTGGTGCATGTTACACGATGCCTGATGGTGTAAGATTTGCCAGTGTGTGGATGTGAAAACACCGGACCAGTTAGCAGTGTGTTACACGTTGAACACCCAAGGCAGCGGTAACAGCCCAATCTGGGTCTGAGAAAATGTGTTTGTTGTTTTTTGGTTAAAGGATATACATCAAGTTTAACGATCCTGTCAGAAATGCTTTTCCCTCTCGTATAACAAGGGAGCAGTCGAGTATCCTTTAAATTAGGCAAATCACTGTCAGTATTTACTATGGGCCACAGACTTTTAGCTCGTTTTGTGATGGAGTCTGATGTAGTTGTATAACGATTAACCCATGGAATGCAAGGGGCTGAGTTTTTAACATTACTGACTGTGGAGACTGATGGTGTCAATAAGGAGTCCCTTGACTTCTGTAATACCTTTTGTTTACTCATCATTAGTTCTTTCTTGGGATATCCCCTTTGTATAAACTTATCTATCATACAATCAAGTGCTGGTTCCACCTCCTCCTCATTGGACGTGATCCTTTTGACCCGCAAAAACTGCGAGTACGGAAGACCCCTCCTCAGAGGCAGAGGGTGGAAACTGTCATGACACAGTACTGAATTTCTGTCTGTCGGTTTGACAAAAAGTGTGGTTTTTAAATTACCATCAGAAATTGATATATCCACATCCAAAAAGTGAACCGACAATTCATCCATCACATAAGTGAATTTAATTACACTATTGGTGTCATTATGTGTGTCAATCAATTGTTGTAATGATTGGGGAGAGCCTTGCCAAAAGATCAAGAGATCGTCGATGTACCTTTTGTAAAAAAACAAAGAGGTACCTTTATGACAATCAAACAAATCACCTTCAATTAAGGACATAAATGCATTAGCGTACGATGGGGCCACCGGGGAGCCCATCGCACAGCCAGCTAGCTGTAAATACAGAGAACCATTAAAGGAAAAATAATTGCGTGTGAGAACAAGCCTTAGCAACTGTACAAAAAAGTCTATCGCCGGACCATGGTAGAGCGGATTATTGGTTATTAGTTCTCTAACAGCCTCTACACCTGCATCATGTGGGATACAGGTGTAGAGGCTGGTTACATCAGCACTGCACATCACTAGCCCAGTAGGAATATTTGTCAATTGACCCAAATCATTAAGTAATGCTGTAGTATCCCGTAAATGTGAAGACAAACCCTGAATGCAGGGATTTAAATAAATGTCAAGGAAGACAGATACGGGGTAGTACAGTGAATTTCTGGCTGACACAATTGGTCGGCCAGGCGGCTGTGACAGGGACTTGTGCACCTTCGGAAGTGTATAAAATAAAGGGACCGTGGGACAGTCCACAGTCATAGCCTTCAATTGTGCTTCAGAGATAATACCACTGTTCATAGCTGACAATAATAAACCGTCTAGTTCTAACTTAAATTTAGCAGTTGGATCATACGTTAATGATACATAAGTACTTGCGTCACTGAGTTGTCTTCTGCATTCATTCATATAGTCCGATAGGTCTTGGACCACAATGGCACCACCCTTATCGGCACTGCGGATTATCAAATGATATTGCTTTGGGGCTTTTCCGTGCTGCTCATTAATATGATTGTTGATATATAATGTTATACAGATATCTGTAATAATCCAGGTATATATGTTTTTTATTTTTTATTTTTATACATGGTAGGAGGTTTTTTGTTTGACACATATGTATGTTTTTCATGTTTTCCTTGATTGAAGCATCTCCTTAATTGATTCACCTGTCCTCGGCTCCTAAGCCTGACGTCTTTATCCTGCGTCTATAGTGTGGAGACGAGGGTTGGGCGTCAGCGGCACTGGTGGACAGGTGATGTGAAATGATGGATTGATTGTCTTTTGGGGGGTATATATTGTTTGTAAATGTCTGTCATTTGTATATGATTGTCCCTGAAGACGGGTTGTTACCCGAAACGGCGTAGGACGCAATAAAGTAAAAGCTGTTTTAATCTACTTGAAGTCTGTGGAGTGCCGCCATTTCTACATTGGGTCTGCTCAAGGCTTATGGAAGGCACCGCAGCCCGCAATTGGAATTCCCCACAGTGAGTGCCGGGTTCTTTGGTATGCTTATTTGGAAGCTTGTGTTGTCGCCCATTGCTTTGGGGAAACACTGTCTTTCTAGCCAAGGCACCTAGGGAAGTGGTTCAAGTTATACCTCAGGACAATACATTCTTTCTTCATTTGTTTGTCGTATATTTTATACCACTGTGGTGATACCTGGAATTTACAGACATCTACATTTTGATATTTAACCACTATGGCTGAAGGTGGTTTAGATATGGATGCAGCATGGGAGTTAGCCCAGCAGGATGCCCGAGAGCGGTTCAGTTTCTCTGATGCTGAGGCACAAGCCATATTAATTACACGAAAACTGGATGACGACACAACTGTATCTACTTCAGAGGAATTGTATCGCCAATGGTTAAAACTTAAACAGCGTGAATGTGACTTTACTTACCATGGAATTAGTCTTTCTGATTATTATCGGAACAACCAAATACCGCGAGGATTCAGGATTCGCAACACGCCGACGATAGGGAGGTACAGCATACCTTTCTGTCGCCGGTGGGTTGCGATCCTGAACAAATGTTCTATGGACTTGCTACTTTTGGTGGTGGAGGAATCTACTCGTGAGCTGAACCTTGTTAAAGAACAATTGATTTCTTTTGAAACTTTACACCGTACTGCACTATCTCAGGATACCAGTACTAATTGGTTGGATAAATTAACAGTCCAAATGGACCAATACAAACGCGACCTTATTAAGTTTAAAAAGGAAAAATTATACAAGGTTCAACTTGATTATCAACAAAGACGTGTTTATTCATGGCTAAATAACACCAACTCTAATAGTGATGTCCACCAGCATGCCAGGAGACAGCGTCCACGTAGACGATTTCATGACAACACTGTGTCTAGCTCATCAGTTAGTGAATCTGATCAGTCTTCCTCTGCCAAAAATACCACAGTATCATACCCTTTAGGGGTAACTGCCGGTCTACCACATCATGCAACACCCGGCCGCGGACGAGGAGGTCGGGGCAGAATACAAGGCAACAACGGACGGCGACAGCCTCGACGGTGACAGATTTGGTTTTCAACCTATCATCGTCACCGCTTACCGATTCCGAACTTAGTGTCCTCTCGAAGGGGTTAACCTTTGTACCTACAGTAAGACCAGATCCCTTTCAATCTAAAGTGGAACTCTATAAGTTCAACAGGACACTACATTTGAAAGAATACTTCGGGATGCAGGAGAATTCATCTACGACGAATCAATTACCTGATAAATTAAGGAAATTGGCCCCACGTTCCAGGTTTGATCCAGTCACCAGGAATTCATCGGTCCGGACGTTTTCACGGTTAATGGAACATAACTACCATACAGCCGTCCCTTCTTACCGGCACAATAATCTGACTGGCCCTGAATTAATGGCATTGAATGATTTATCTAAACGGACTGATTTGATAATCCGCAGTGCCGATAAGGGTGGTGCCATTGTGGTCCAAGACCTATCGGACTATATGAATGAATGCAGAAGACAACTCAGTGACGCAAGTACTTATGTATCATTAACGTATGATCCAACTGCTAAATTTAAGTTAGAACTAGACGGTTTATTATTGTCAGCTATGAACAGTGGTATTATCTCTGAAGCACAATTGAAGGCTATGACTGTGGACTGTCCCACGGTCCCTTTATTTTATACACTTCCGAAGGTGCACAAGTCCCTGTCACAGCCGCCTGGCCGACCAATTGTGTCAGCCAGAAATTCACTGTACTACCCCGTATCTGTCTTCCTTGACATTTATTTAAATCCCTGCATTCAGGGTTTGTCTTCACATTTACGGGATACTACAGCATTACTTAATGATTTGGGTCAATTGACAAATATTCCTACTGGGCTAGTGATGTGCAGTGCTGATGTAACCAGCCTCTACACCTGTATCCCACATGATGCAGGTGTAGAGGCTGTTAGAGAACTAATAACCAATAATCCGCTCTACCATGGTCCGGCGATAGACTTTTTTGTACAGTTGCTAAGGCTTGTTCTCACACGCAATTATTTTTCCTTTAATGGTTCTCTGTATTTACAGCTAGCTGGCTGTGCGATGGGGTCCCCGGTGGCCCCATCGTACGCTAATGCATTTATGTCCTTAATTGAAGGTGATTTGTTTGATTGTCATAAAGGTACCTCTTTGTTTTTTTACAAAAGGTACATCGACGATCTCTTGATCTTTTGGCAAGGCTCTCCCCAATCATTACAACAATTGATTGACACACATAATGACACCAATAGTGTAATTAAATTCACTTATGTGATGGATGAATTGTCGGTTCACTTTTTGGATGTGGATATATCAATTTCTGATGGTAATTTAAAAACCACACTTTTTGTCAAACCGACAGACAGAAATTCAGTACTGTGTCATGACAGTTTCCACCCTCTGCCTCTGAGGAGGGGTCTTCCGTACTCGCAGTTTTTGCGGGTCAAAAGGATCACGTCCAATGAGGAGGAGGTGGAACCAGCACTTGATTGTATGATAGATAAGTTTATACAAAGGGGATATCCCAAGAAAGAACTAATGATGAGTAAACAAAAGGTATTACAGAAGTCAAGGGACTCCTTATTGACACCATCAGTCTCCACAGTCAGTAATGTTAAAAACTCAGCCCCTTGCATTCCATGGGTTAATCGTTATACAACTACATCAGACTCCATCACAAAACGAGCTAAAAGTCTGTGGCCCATAGTAAATACTGACAGTGATTTGCCTAATTTAAAGGATACTCGACTGCTCCCTTGTTATACGAGAGGGAAAAGCATTTCTGACAGGATCGTTAAACTTGATGTATATCCTTTAACCAAAAAACAACAAACACATTTTCTAAGACCCAGATTGGGCTGTTACCGCTGCCTTGGGTGTTCAACGTGTAACACACTGCTAACTGGTCCGGTGTTTTCACATCCACACACTGGCAAATCTTACACCATCAGGCATCGTGTAACATGCACCACTACATATGTGGTTTACATGTTAAAGTGTCCCTGTGGTCTTGCCTATGTAGGCAAGACCCAGAGACAATTTCGTGAAAGAATGGCACTACACCGTAGTGCCATTAAGCAAGCGTATGAGAAAAAAACCAGTGACCAATCACTAGCACGGCATTGTTTAGCGGCGAAACATAATGTTTCCAGTTTACGTGCCATAATCATTGATCATGTCCCACAGTCCCATAGGGGGGGAGACCGCAACAAAATTCTATTGCAGCGAGAGAGTAGATGGATTTTCATCTTAAACACCTTAGCACCCAAGGGACTTAATGAAACACTGGGGCTCCAGTGTTTCTTATAACTTACATGAATGTTTTTAGATATTTGATATTGCTTTGGGGCTTTTCCGTGCTGCTCATTAATATGATTGTTGATATATAATGTTATACAGATATCTGTAATAATCCAGGTATATATGTTTTTTATTTTTTATTTTTATACATGGTAGGAGGTTTTTTGTTTGACACATATGTATGTTTTTCATGTTTTCCTTGATTGAAGCATCTCCTTAATTGATTCACCTGTCCTCGGCTCCTAAGCCTGACGTCTTTATCCTGCGTCTATAGTGTGGAGACGAGGGTTGGGCGTCAGCGGCACTGGTGGACAGGTGATGTGAAATGATGGATTGATTGTCTTTTGGGGGGTATATATTGTTTGTAAATGTCTGTCATTTGTATATGATTGTCCCTGAAGACGGGTTGTTACCCGAAACGGCGTAGGACGCAATAAAGTAAAAGCTGTTTTAATCTACTTGAAGTCTGTGGAGTGCCGCCATTTCTGCTATTTCTACATTGGGTCTGCTCAAGGCTTATGGAAGGCACCGCAGCCCGCAATTGGAATTCCCCACAGTGAGTGCCGGGTTCTTTGGTATGCCTATATATATATATATATATATATATATATATATATATATATATATATATATATATATATATATATATATAATTAGGCAGACGCACACACGGACACATATACATGGACACACATATATACACAGAGACACACACACACATATATATATATATATATATATATATATATATATATATATATATATATATATATATATATATATATATACACATACACATACACATACACATACACATACACATACACATACACATACACACACACACACACACACACACACACACACACACACACACACACACACACACACTCCCCCTTGTATGGTCAATGCAGGATTGTATGCAACTCTATGCAGCTAATGGCTGAAGGGGGAATTCCGGACATATACTAGGTTGTACATTTGCATAATTACTCTTTTTCAGACTACGGGCTGGATGTAATGACGCTGGAGTTCCTAATTGTTTGCACTGTGCATAGGGCTGGAGTAAGAGTGCACTGATAATTTTGTTTGCTATGATACTAAATGTATTTATGGGGGTGGTCCAGTAGCAGAATTGCATACAGCTTTGTATACAAGCAAATATATATATTAACTTTTACTTTTCATTACACTTACAAATACTGTACTGTATATGAATTTGGTTCTGTGAACACCATGCGTTCAAGCCCTCATTACTCCAGAATTCATTTGTGTAACAAAATCAATTTAATCAATAAACCTCAGCCTATATGGTAGGAAGGATTTGATCATATCACCTGATTATTTATTAAGCTGCTGAATCCTGTTGAGGTCCCACTGTGCTGCCTGCAGCCACAGTCCCCATGATACTCCTTCAGAGCACAGATTAGATAAATTGCTGCCATGTTTCCAGCCTCCAAACCTTTCTAAACTATTCTCACCCTGTGGTAATATATGCATCAAGGCGTTGATCAACCTCCCTGTGGTTTTCTGTCAGATGAGTCCCCAAAGCTTTCTTTTTCTTCCTGTACGAATAGTTTTCAAGGTTGAAATGAAGCTTATTGTTGGATGTGTGTGTGTCTGTGTTATTTATATGGCACATAGAAGTGAAATAAATTTTGCAGTGCATATGTCCATAAATAATTGATGAAGTAACATTATACCTCTGAATGGAGATAAGGAAGAATTAGCACTCACTAAAATATGTTTGGTGGAATTTTATTGAACTCTAGTGCATCACTATGTCTGTGCTTACTTCAGTCTTTGAAAAAACATACCTATTTATCTGCATACTGATACATACAGACGCACAGACAACAATAGTGGTGATTGTTCATAGGAAAATCTCTCCCTCCTTGAAGATGAGTTTGGGTCTAATGCAGAATTGAATGCAGGCTTTGCTTAATTACATCTGCATTGCGGGCACAAAGAATGTGTGTTTTCAGTACTATACAGAGTTGTACACACCTATGAGACTCTTATCTTTGTTTGGCTTCATACAATAGCTGTCATTATTCGTAAACACTTGCACTAACCCTATCCCTGCTACAAGAGATCCATCTGATAACAGGCACATGCAAATAATTTATTGCCACAATGTTTTGACTTGTCAGTTGCAGGTGAAGGTGTGACTGTGTTGTGCACATCTCTGTATCACCTGTAGGTGCTGTGGTCTGCTCCAGGGCATGCAAAATGACCGTTAAAAGCGGACTGGCTGGTGCGGAGTAGACGGTGGTATTGTGTAGCCTGGAACTTTAAATCTTGGGAGATTTGAGCTTGGCTCCTCCCCCTCTATACCTCACCAGACTTAAGTTTAATTCAAGTGCCAATGGAGGCGGGCTGTGTTTTTATTTATTTTATTATTATTATTCTGTTACTTTTTTGTTACGGGGCAGACTCCTTGCTACAAAGTCTGCCGCTACATGGGACTACCTCCAGGGGACCCGTTACCACAGCCACAGGGCTGTATTTTCTAAACACAGAGTCAGCCAGTGCTTCAGCTCCACCACGGAGGCTCATGGTAGCAGCTGCTCAGACGAGCCACTATTGCAGTGGTTTCCAAACTTTTTTGAATCACGGCGCCCTAGAATATCAGAATTTTTTTCACGGCACCCCTGGGCCAAAAATGACTTATTGAGAAATTTAGAAAGAAATATTACATTAAGTAGATCGCGTTTATATGTCATCCTTAGGGTGAGTTGTGTGGTGAGGGACAAGATTTGCTTCTGTTTGGCCACATATTTTATGACTGGCAGCCACCAGCACTGGTTTTGCCTATTATATTGACCATGAATAATTTGAATTGGTCCTGGACCACTAACCCAGGGCACCCCTGCAAGTGTCCCGAGGCACCCCAGGGAGCCACGGCACACAGTTTGGAAACCTCTGCACTATTGTATAAATTAGCCTCCTACCCTGCAGTTCCCTTGGAAGCTATTTTGCCGCGACCGGGAGGAGTTTGAACCTGCGCCTGCCATTACTTTGAACAGTCTGACAGCTCACAGTCAGATGTGGAGTTGAGCAGTTTATAGAAACACAGAATTTGATGGCAGATAAGAACCATTTGACCCATCTAGTCTGCCCAAACACATGTACATGCTCAAACTTACACACAAGGGTTACTTTTCGTCTTTCTTTTTTTTGTCAGGATCTAATTAACCTACCAGTATATAGTTTTCTCTGACGTCCTAAGTGGATGCTGGGGACTCCGTCAGGACCATGGGGAATAGCGGCTCCGCAGGAGACAGGGCACAAAAGTAAAAGCTTTAGGATCAGGTGGTGTGCACTGGCTCCTCCCCCTATGACCCTCCTCCAAGCCTCAGTTAGGTTTTTGTGCCCGGCCGAGAAGGGTGCAATCTAGGTGGCTCTCCTAAAGAGCTGCTTAGAGTAAAAGTTTTCTTAGGTTTTTTATTTTCAGTGAGTCCTGCTGGCAACAGGCTCACTGCATCGAGGGACTTAGGGGAGAAGAAGTGAACTCACCTGCGTGCAGGATGGATTGGCTTCTTAGGCTACTGGACACTAGCTCCAGAGGGACGATCACAGGTACAGCCTGGATGGGTCACCGGAGCCGCGCCGCCGACCCCCTTGCAGATGCTGAAGAGAGAAGAGGTCCAGAAATCGGCGGCTGAAGACTTCCCAGTCTTCTTAAGGTAGCGCACAGCACTGCAGCTGTGCGCCATTGCTCTCAGCACACTTCACACCAACGGTCACTGAGGGTGCAGGGCGCTTGGGGGGGCGCCCTGGGCAGCAATGAAAATACCTATGCTGGCTAAAAATACATCACATATAGCCCCTGGGGCTATATGGATGTATTTAACCCCTGCCAGGTTGTCAGAAAAACGGGAGAAGAAGCCCGCCGAAAAGGGGGCGGGGCCTATTCTCCTCAGCACACAGCGCCATTTTCCCTCACAGAACTGCTGGTGGGAAGGCTCCCAGGCTCTCCCCTGCACTGCACTACAGAAACAGGGTTAAAACAGAGAGGGGGGGCATTTTTGTGGCGATATTATTACATATTAAGATGCTATAAGGGAAAACACTTATATAAAGTTGTCCCTGTAAAATTATAGCGTTTTGGTGTGTGCTGGCAAACTCTCCCTCTGTCTCCCCAAAGGGCTAGTGGGGTCCTGTCCTCTATCAGAGCATTCCCTGTGTGTGTGCTTTGTGTCGGTACGTGTGTGTCGACATGTATGAGGACGATGTTGGTGAGGAGGCGGAGCAATTGCCTGTAATGGTGATGTCACTCTCTAGGGAGTCGACACCGGAATGGATGGCTTATTTAGGGAATTGCGTGATAATGTCAACAAGCTGCAAGGTCGGTTGACGACATGAGACGGCCGGCAAACCAATTAGTACCTGTCCAGGCGTCTCAAACACCGTCAGGGGCTTTAAAACGCCCATTACCTCAGTCGGTCGACACAGACACGGACACTGACTCCAGTGTCGACGGTGAAGAAACAAACGTATTCTCCATTAGGGCCACACATGTTAAGGGCAATGAAGGAGGTGTTACATATTTCTGATACTACAAGTACCACAAAAAAGGGTATTATGTGGAGTGTGAAAAAACTACCTGTAGTTTTTCCTGAATCAGATAAATTAAATGAAGTGTGTGATGATGCGTGGGTTTTCCCCGATAGAAAATTAAAGACGCTCACACGCTTATCAAAACAAGTGGCGTTACCGTCTCCAGATACGGCCGCCCTCAAGGAGCCAGCTAATAGGAGGCTGGAAAATATCCTAAAAAGTATATACACACATACTGGTGTTATACTGCGACCAGCGATCGCCTCAGCCTGGATGTGCAGCGCTGGGGTGGCTTGGTCGGATTCCCTGACTGAAAATATTGATACCCTTGACAGGGACAGTATTTTATTGACTATAGAGCATTTAAAGGATGCATTTCTATATATACGAGATGCACAGAGGGATATTTGCACTCTGGCATCAAGAGTAAGTGCGATGTCCATGTCTGCCAGAAGATGTTTATGGACACGACAGTGGTCAGGTGATGCAGATTCCAAACGGCACATGGAAGTATTGCCGTATAAAGGGGAGGAGTTATTTGGGGTCGGTCCATCGGACCTGGTGGCCACGGCAACAGCTGGAAAATCCACTTTTTTACCCCAAGTCACATCTCAGCAGAAAAAGACACCGTCTTTTCAGCCTCAGTCCTTTCGTTCCCATAAGGGCAAGCGGGCAAAAGGCCAGAGAGTTTTAGCGCGCAGTGGGCTCACTCGCAAGTGGACCCCTGGATCCTACAAGTAGTATCCCAGGGGTACAGATTGGAAATTCGAGACGTCTCCCCCTCGCAGGTTCCTGAAATCTGCTTTACCAACGTCTCCCTCCGACAGGGAGGCATTATTGGAAACAATTCACAAGCTGTATTCCCAGCAGGTGATAATCAAAGTACCCCTCCTACAACAAGGAAAGGGGTATTATTCCACACTATTTGTGGTACTGAAGCCAGACGGCTCGGTGAGATCTATTCTAAATCTGAAATCTTTGAACACTTACATACAAAGGTTCAAATCAAGATGGAGTCACTCAGAGCAGTGATAGCGAACCAGGAAGAAGGGGACTATATGGTGTCCCTGGACATCAAGGATGCTTACCTCCATGTCCCAAATTGCCCTTCTCACCAAGGGTACCTCAGGTTCGTGGTACAGAACTGTCACTATCAGTTTCAGACGCTGCCGTTTGGATTGTCCACGGCACCCCGGGTCTTTACCAAGGTAATGGCCGAAATGATGATTCTTCTTCAAAGAAAAGGCGTCTTAATTATCCCTTTCTTGGACGATCTCCTGATAAGGGCAAGGTCCAGAGAACAGTTGGAGGTCGGAGTAGCACTATCTCAAGTAGTTCTACGACAGCACGGGTGGATTCTAAATATTCCAAAATCGCAGCTGATTTCGACGACACGTCTGCTGTTACTAGGGATGATTCTGGACACAGTCCAGAAAAAGGTGTTTCTCCCGGAGGAGAAAGCCTGGGAGTTATCCGAGCTAGTTAGGAACCTCCTAGAACCAGGCCAAGTGTCAGTGCATCAATGCACAAGAGTCCTGGGAAAAATGGTGGCTTCTTACGAAGCGATTCCATTCGGCAGATTTCACGAAAGAATTTTTCAGTGGGATCTGCTGGACGAATGGTCCGGATCGCATCTTCAGATGCATCAGCGGATAATCCTGTCTCCAAGGACAAGGGTGTCTCTTCTGTGGTGGCTGCAGAGTGCTCATCTACTAGAGGGCAGCAGATTCGGCATTCAGGACTGGGTCCTGGTGACCACGGATGCCAGCCTGAGAGGCTGGGGAGCAGTCACACAGGGAAGAAATTTCCAAGGAGTGTGGTCAAGTCTGGAGACTTCTCTCCACATAAATATACTGGAGCTAAGGGCAATTTACAATGCTCTGAGCCTAGGAAGACCTCTGCTTCAAAGTCAACCGGTGCTGATCCAGTCGGACAACATCACGGCAGTCGCCCACGTAAACAGACAGGGCGGCACAAGAAGCAGGAGGGCAATGGCAGCAAGGATTCTTCGCTGGGCGAAAAATCATGTGATAACACTGTTAGCGGTGTTCATTCCGGGAGTGGATAACTGGGAAGCAGACTTCCTCAGCAGGCACGACCTCCACCCGGGAGAGTGGAGACTTCATCTGGAAGTCTTCCACATGATTGTGAACCGTTGGGAAAGACCAAAGGTGGACATGATGGCGTCCCGTCTGAACAAAAAACTGGACAGGTATTGCGCCAGGTCAAGAGACCCTCAGGCAATAGCTGGGACGCTCTGGTAACACCGTGGGTGTACCAGTCGGTGTATGTGTTCCCTCCTCTGCCTCTCATACCCAATGGTACTGAGAATTATAAGAAGGAGAGGAGTAAGAACTATACTCGTGGCTCCGGATTGGCCAAGAAGGACTTGGTACCCGGAACTTCAAGAGATACTAAGAAGGGACTTGCTTCAGCAAGGATCATGTCTGTTCCAAGACTTACCGCGGCTGCGTTTGACGGCATGGCGGTTGAACGCCGGATCCTAAGGGAAAAAGGCATTCCGGAAGAGGTCATCCCTACCCTGGTCAGAGCCAGGAAGGAGGTGACCACACAACATTATCACCGCATTTGGCGAAAATATGTTGCATGGTGTGAGGCCAGGAAGGCCCCCACGGAGGAATTTCAACTCGGTCGATTCCTACATTTCCTGCAAACAGGAGTGTCTATGTGCCTCAAATTGGGGTCCATTAAGGTTCAAATTTCGGCCCTGTCGATTTTCTTCCAGAAAGAATTGGCTTCAGTTCCTGAAGTCCAGAAGTTTGTCAAGGGAGTACTGCATATACAACCCCCTTTTGTGCCTCCAGTGGCACTGTGGGATCTCAACGTAGTTCTGGGATTCCTCAAATCACATTGGTTTAAACCGCTCAAATCTGTGGATTTGAAATATCTCACATGGAAAGTGACCATGCTGTTGGCCCTGGCCTCGCCAGGCGAGTGTCAGAATTGGCCGCTTTGTCTCACAAAAGCCCATATCTGATTGTCCATTCGGACAGGGCAGAGCTGCGGACTCGTCCCCAGTTTCTCCCTAAGGTGGTGTCAGCGTTTCACCTGAACCAGCTTATTGTGGTACCTGCGGATACTAGGGACTTGGAGGACTCCAAGTTGCTAGATGTTGTCAGGGCCCTGAAAATATATGTTTCCAGGACGGCTGGAGTCGGGAAAACTGACTTGCTGTTATCCTGTATGCACCCAACAAACGGAGTGCTCTTGCTTCTAAGCAGACGATTGCTAGTTGGATGTGTAGTACAATTCAGCTTGCACATTCTGTGGCAGGCCTGCCACAGCCAAAATATGTAAATGCCCATTCCACAAGGAAGGTGGGCTCATCTTGGGCGGCTGCCCGAGGGGTCTCGGCTTTACAACTTTGCCGAGCTGCTACTTGGTCAGGGGCACACCCTGGCTGAGGAGGACCTGGAGTTCTCTCACTCGGTGCTGCAGAGTCATCCGCACTCTCCCGCCCGTTTGGGAGCTTTGGTATAATCCCCATGGTCCTGACGGAGTCCCCAGCATCCACTTAGGACGTCAGAGAAAATAAGAATTTACTTACCGATAATTCTATTTCTCGTAGTCCGTAGTGGATGCTGGGCGCCCATCCCAAGTGCGGATTGTCTGCAATACTTGTACATAGTTATTGTTACAAAAATCGGGTTATTATTGTTGTGAGCCATCTTTTCAGAGGCTCCGCTGTTATCATGCTGTTAACTGGGTTCAGATCACAGGTTGTACAGTGTGATTGGTGTGGCTGGTATGAGTCTTACCCGGGATTCAAAATCCTTCCTTATTGTGTACGCTCGTCCGGGCACAGTATCCTAACTGAGGCTTGGAGGAGGGTCATAGGGGGAGGAGCCAGTGCACACCACCTGATCCTAAAGCGTTTACTTTTGTGCCCTGTCTCCTGCGGAGCCGCTATTCCCCATGGTCCTGACGGAGTCCCCAGCATCCACTACGGACTACGAGAAATAGAATTATCGGTAAGTAAATTCTTTTTTTTTTTTTTTTTTGGAGTTGTGGGAGGAAACCAACCCAAGCACAGTGAGAATATACAAACTCCACATGCTTGAGTCATGGTGGGACTCAAGCCCCTGTACTGCTCTGAGGCAGTATACTCCCCTTCTTCCGAGTTACAGTTGGACCAAGTGGTTTGGTACAGAAGCCACCTGCAGGTTGGTTCTTCCTTCCCCTCTATCTCCATAGGGGTTGAGGTTTGAGTTTTTTTTTTTTTTTTTTATTAATTTGTGGAAAACTGCAAGAGTGTTACTGTGTGTTTAATCACATATTCTAGTGGTAAGCCAGAATACTTATTACAGATGTGTCCTCATACATCATTGCTGAAGTTATGCCAAACAGCCCCTCTCGGCCAGTTCCTATGAGATTGAGCTTGCCTTTTTGTTTTTGCCTGTCTTAAGGCCCGTACACACTGGTTGATATAGCGGCCGTTCTTTAGACGATGTGTACCTAGCGATGGGACCTGGCGGGGGAACTGGCATCGGCCAAAGCATGCACACTTGTTAATGCTGGGAGTGGCGGCATGGCCCTCGCTAACTATGTCTTGTGTTAGCCCTGCATGTAGGGGCGATGGAGGATGTTGCTGACTACGCGCAGCAGCGAGAATTCTCAGCGACATCGCGGATACACACTAGATGTTGTGCCAATATGTTGGTCCGTCGGATCAGACTACATATCGTCTAGTGTGTACCCAGCTTTACACAGTGATTAGGAGCACAGACTGCAGATAGCTACATATTGTACAGTAATCAATGACAATAGGTACAATCTGGTACATGGTAGCAAAGGCACAAACTAAAAACATCTTCCTGTTACAAAATGGCTAGAGTATGGGTAACTTACCTGTTCTACAGTGTTTATGGAACACCTGACCTATTGCATAGTGGTCTTGACAACAATTGGTAAAATAGATGACTGGGCACAGTAGTAACACTGACCTGCTGCAAAAGGTGCCAGTAGCCAGCTATCAATCTTTCTGTGCAGTGCATTGTTCAGTCACATGGGGGAAGGGTGGTGAAATGAAAGTAAATTAACAATTCTTAGGTTGTGTTTTTGTTTTTTTACCAACTTTCTTGCTAGCATCGCATATCTCTGGGAACAACCTAGGGACACTTATCCATAAAATACATTAGTCATTAGAGTAGCAGAATAATGAGGGGGGGGGGGGGGGGGGGGTTGCACAATCTGTCATTCCGACTATGCTTGGTGCTTGCAAGCCACTTTCTCTGGCACGCTATCACCACAACTGGCGGGCTTATGTAGCCTGATGTGAAAGACAGGGTCTTCCTCTATTGCTCTTAAAGCCTTTACACATTCTGTTGTTCCTTCAGGCAGGGCTGTATGTGGGTTTGACACTCAGATACTTAAAGGTGCAGGTTTTGTCATTGTCTTTCTCAATTTTTGAATTTACAATCCTGTAATGTTGAACCACGTGACTCAGCGAATCTCAGTGCCCTATCTGGTCATTCTCCCCTAGATTTTCATGATTACAAGACGGAACCTTTTTGCAAAAAAGACACAAAAGTTCACCTAAATCAACCTATTGTAGTTCCGATCCTCTCTGGTGGAGATGCTTGAATCCAGTCTTGGGATGTGGTTTGGGCCCGTTACTTGTATGTGTCCCATACTTAGCAGTTGCAGACTGCTGTGTTTGTTTTCTACGAGTTGCACAAAAAGAGGTTGGTCAGTTTCTAAGCAGACTATTGATTAGAGAGGTTATCGGACAGGCTTGCATTGCCCAGGGTCAACTGGTACCTGCCAGAGTTATGGCTCATTCCACTAGATCAGTGGGCACTCTTGGGTGCAGTGTGGCAATCTCCAGTGTCCCCAAGGAAGAATGAAAAAATAGGATTTTTGTATTTGCCATTAAAATCCCTTTCTTCAACTCCATGGGGGACACTAGATGCCCTACCTGATCTGCTGTGTTCAGTGTTTGTTGGTTATGTTTGGTTTTGGCTGTGTGCTGTATGTTGTTGTGACCTGTTTGGTCACTTAATTGAGGATTTTCTTCCTCCTTTTGTCCTTCCTCCTTCCATCTCTGCTTGGCTTTGTTAAATTAAACTGAAATCAGGTGGGGTATAGAGGGTGAGGAGTCAAGCTAAAGTCGCAAAAGATTTTTATTATCAGGTTCCACAAACTATCTTCTATACCCCAGTGTATCTCCTGTGACCCCCATGGAATCTTAGAAGAGATTTTACATGTAAGGACAATAATTCTGTTATCACGAGTGGTGCACTTCATTAGTATCTGCCTGTCGGTTCTAATACAGATTTGGACATCCTTACTCGGCATTATCATTGGAATAACTACTTTGCATAAAATTGCCCGGTGGTTATAATAATTTGGCCACTTAGTGTATGTTTGTTAACATATTAGTAGGTCTATAAAACGTAACATTTTTGTCTTTGGGTAAATGATCATGTAGTGCTACTTTTTTTTTTTTTTTTTGTACAAACAAACCATTTTCCATATTCTGTGTAATAATGTCTTCGGTTGATACTTCACTGTGAAACCTTCTAACTTGCCATCTAGTCACCTTTTTACCTGCTGGCACATATTTTTGATTTATCAAACAAAGGTTATATTATCTGTGCTATGAATGGAGGGGTGCAGCTAATTCACCAGGTCACCACAAACCTTAAACATGCATGCATAGAAAAGAATAGTGAATTGCGCTCCCCAATTAGGGTATGTACCACCAAATTCAATGTCTGTCCACTTGGTAAAAAATATATGATGTTCACTGTATCACGCTGGGACGTCTTCTCTCGTATCCTTTTACTTCAGATACCTCAAACAAAATTAGAAAGAGGCGCTTCTCATTGCGTAAAACAGTCTTTTTCCATTTAATACAAAAAACACATAAAATTCATGAAATATCATAAAATGATTTTTCCACCACCATAAAGAGTGACTGCGTACCAGAGTGGGCCTATACAAGGCATGTGTCTCACATGAAAGGGTTAGTCCCGGGTATAACTCCTCCACGGTCCAGATGTTTAGCCCTTCAAGGTTCCACGTTGTGTCGGTCTCTGCCTATCTCCACCTGGCATTTTATGATAATTTATGAATTTTATGTGTTTTTTTGTATTAAATGGAAAAAGACTGTTTTACGCAATCAGAAGCGTATCTTTCTAATTTTGTTTGAGGTATCTGAAGAAAAAGGATACGAGAGAAGACGTCCCAGCGTGATACAGTGAACATAATATATTTTTTACCAAGTGGACAGACATTGAATTTGGTGGTACATAACCTAATTGGGTAGCGCAATTCATCATTCTTTTCTATGCATACATATTTTCGATTTGCTACTCTCACACTACTAATAGCCTTATTACCAAAGCTTTCAAAGACTTTTTTTAGGAACTTTTTTTTTTTTTACATTTTTAAATAAGGTAGTTTTTTTAATTGAAGTTTTCAAATTACAATACAAATTCAACAATAACAAAAAACACAACATTATAATAACACTGAATTGCCATCAATAAAAAAAAAATAGATAAATAGGTAAGTCTGTCTGCATGTCTGTTTTATCAGCATATAACAGTACCACAGTAAGGTCCTGATATGCAAATATGTATCAAAAATAATTCAATAAAAAAAGCTATTGATTTAATAAATCAATAGCATTCAAAAAAGATTGAAGAACAGAGGTGAGAGGGTGCCACTTAGAATGTGTTACATCTTGCCTTATATTTATGAACTCTGTGAAGGTTGGATCCCAACATTTCTGCCCTGTCTAGAACTGCACCATCTATCCCATTTCTCAGAAAACTTGGTGGCTGAGCCCCGCGCTTTGAACATATGTTGTTCATGTCGAGCCACATCATTAACTAATGCCCTCCAATTGTATATATTAGGGGAATCAGCAGGGAACCAAACTCTTGCTATAATCACTAGCTAAGGTAGTAAGGCAGAGGACTTATTTATATATTGTGACTGAATGTGTTTCTTTAAGGTCTAGTCCGAACAAACAGATCTTTGGAGACCTATCAGGAAGTGAGGGAGTAATCGGCAACACATCTCTCCATACGCCAACCCAAAATGAGTTAACCATAGGACAGTCCCATATCATATGCCAGAACCCAGCGTCGTCGGCTCGACATTTATCTGCATGGATATAGGCGTACGGTAGACTCTATGAAAGACAATAATAAAATATTTGTCAAAACCTAATACAGGGGGTGGTGTATTTAATAGACCCCAACATTTGGATCCAGTGTGCGTTAGATATAGGTCCTAAATCCGCTTCCCATTTCAGTCTAAGGCCGTTCAGTTGATCTGGATTTAATTGATCATTAATAGCAGCATATATAGAAGACTCTTCCCCCTCAAGCACAGATTGAGTAACATCACTTTAACAGGGGAATCCGAGATTACTGGGAAACCTTGAGGGAATTGGGCTTGTATGGCATGTCGTAATTGGAAGTACCTAAACAAAGCAGTATTAGGGACACTAAATTCCTCCTTTAACTGTGGAAAGGATTTTAATATTCCCCCACAATATAGTTGTCCCACCGAGAGCACTCCCTTCATGATCCAGATTTTATTTAGGGATGCTGTCAAGATCCCACCGGACGGGATCCTGGCAGTCGGAATACCAAAACCGGGATCTTGACCGGCGCAATCCCGACATATTCTCCCTCTGTGGGTGTCCACGACACCCATAGAGGGAGAATAAATTAGTGCGCTGAGCGTAGGGAGGCACTGTGCCTGCAGCGTGGCGAGCTCAGCGAGCCCGCAAGGCGCTGTGTTGCGCTCGCCCCCCTGTCGGGATTGTGCCGGTCGGGATCCCGGTGTTGGGTTTTCCGACCGCCGGGATCCCGTCCGGCGGTATCTCGTACTAATCCCGTTATTTAGGGACAGCTGGAGCAATTCAGGGTATGCTTTATTAAACCATAGTACAGTGCTGCTATCCTGACCTGACCAGTCGTAGAGGGCATGAGTAAAGCGCCAGACCAATAGGGCCTGCCTAAGCAGGTGAGGTAGTCCAGCAACTGACCGACCAGAGAGCAGAAACTGTAAAGGAGAAAGGGAAAGAGGAGGAGGACCCCGCCCGCTCAGCTAAGTATCCTGCCATAGTTAAATCCACTGAACCCGTAGTCCAACTAGCTAGGTGTCACTTGTGCAGCCATATAATAAAACCTAAGATTAGGAAGGCCCAAACCCCCAGAGAGCTGAGATTTATATAAAGTTTTGATGGAGACCCTAACAGGTTTGCCATCGCATATAAAGGACGATAGAATACTTTCTATCCCACTAAGAATTTTCTATATATTTAAACTGGGGAATTTTGCTAATTATTTAGAAATTTAGGCTGGGTGACCATTTTAAACAAATTAACGCGTCCAAGAACAGATAAAGGCAATTTTCTCCAGGCATGAGCCCTCTCCTTGAAGTGCATCACTATGGGATCAACATTTTGAGTCACAAACTCTGAGGCCCGAGGCGTGATACAAATACCAAGGTACTTGAACCGCAGCGTCCATTGCAAAGGGTGAGCCCCATGTCTATTGTCGGGAATATGAAATAGTGAAAATTCTTGACTTGCCCCAGTTGATCAACAGACCAGAAAAGATACCAAATGTTTTCACTATGTGGAGCATCGCCTGCAAAGAGGCCCCCCGAGTCTTGAAAAAGAGGAGCATGTCATCCGCATTAAGAACCACAACATCCACAGCCTCGCCAATTCGGAGTACCCGAATCTCGTTAGAGGTATGTAACAAACTAGCCAGGGGTTTATTAGCTATTGCAAACAGTGCTGGTGACAAGGGGCAGCCCTGCCGGATCCCCCGTGCCAGCGGGAATGCAGCAGAAGTAAACCCACTTACCGACACACGAGCCATTGGGGACGAGTATAAAATTTGAAGAAGGCCAATAAACCGTGGTCCGAAAGCAAATTTTTGAAGTAAACCCATTCCACAGAGTCGAAGGCCTTGGCAGCGTCGAGAGACACCACCACTGCCCCGACTCCAGTAGGTCATATCTCTGCAAGTGACAGAACAATCTACACAGGTTTTGGGTGGTAGATTTTCCCAGCATAAACCCCGTTGGGTCATGGTGTAATAAATGTAACAACTGAACTCAGCTGAGTTACTAAAATTTTCACTAAGATCTTATCGTCAGTGGTCAAAAGGGAAATGGGCCTATACGATTCTGGAGCAGTGGGGTCCTTACCTGGCTTAACCAAAACAATAATATTGGCCTCCGACCTAGATCGTGAGAGAGTTCCCCATTCAAAAAGCGAAGTAAACAATTCCAACAGATACGGAATAAAGAACTCTTCAAAAATTTTGTACACCTCCACATGGAGCCCATCACACCCAGGGGCCTTTAATGAGACTGCCGCCTCTATCTCCCCCAGTGTAAATGGTGCATCTAAGAATGCAGCATCTTCCCGAGACAGGCACGGTAACTCAATCCGATCTCGATATTCCCAAAGATGCTGAGTAGAGTAAGATACTCTGGAGGCATATAAGGAGGAATAATAATCTCTAAATACTTCCGCCACAGCAGCTCCAGAACAACATAACCGACCGCTAGAATCCCGCAAATAACTACCACCCATCTCTGCTTGGAAATATTGCTCGTGCCTAGAGAAAAGGAGCCTGCGCCTAGATTTCTCAAACAAGTAGTCTGACCACTCTTTCTGTACATCTTGCCACGGTATCCTATCCGTTTGTAGCTGTGAAAGGGTATATTGAGCCTCTAGCCGCTGACATGATGTTTCTAAACGTACTTCCTCTTTTCAAGAAACAATTTAAGTTCAGAGATTCTCTTTATAAATGAACCGCGCATGAAGGCCTTAAAGGCATCATGTTTACCTGCCGGGTCTAAATATGATGAATTATCAGCTTGGAACCCCTCCCAGGAAGCAACCAAATCTGAGCCTGCCCCCAGTAAAGTTAACCAAAAAGTTGAGTTTCCACAGTCTTGCTCCCCTATCTTGATCCACTTTCAAAGTGAGGGAGGTAGGAGAATGATCGGAAATGCCCCTTGAAAGATATTCCACCACCACCACAGCTGGTGACAGATCTGGAGAAATTAAGACCATATCTATTCAGGATAAAGTGTGGAAAGTAGTGGAGTGGCAAAAGAATCAGCTAGCATCAACATTACGGGTTCTCCAGATATCCACCAACCCCAGATCCGTGACTAAACGTGCAAAGGGGGTGGGTGAGGGAGATTGAGAAGCAGTATGTACACATGTCCATTACATTATTAAAGTCCCCTAAACATATCGTGGGGGTTGCCGGGGATTGGGCTATAAATCTGGTAGCATGTCTGAGAACCTCATTATTGTATGGTGGGGGGATATAAACAGCCAATATTTGCAGCAGGCTGCGATTAATGAGGGCACCTAAAAAAATATATCTGCCATGAACGCCTACTTCACAGCACTCCAAGTGGTACTGTACAGACTTACTTATATGCACCGAAACTCCCGTAGCATTACCGGACAAGGTAGCGTGAAACATATATCCCACCCAGGGTTTCTTAAGTGCCAGGACTTTGCTACCATGCAAGTGCATCTCAGATAAACATATGACATCGGCATGATATTTTTTAACCTGGGACAGCACCAAGGACCTCGAAATCTTGTCATTCAGCCCCCTAACATTCCAGCAGATAAGGCGGAGTCCATCAGAATCAACAGCCATGGGATTGGTAGAGAAAGGGAGCAAAAGAATGGGATGGAAAAGGACAAGGAGGAGAGAAGGGGCACCCGTTTGTCACTAAGGACTACAGAGAATCATAAGGAGTAGCAAAAAACAGTAGCATTTCTGCAGCACAGAGCACTTGAATGAGGCGGAATATAGAAAAACACACAGTAACACGTACCCACCCGGTATAACCTTGAGAACCTAAGGTATGCCTAAACCCTATAACCAACCGCTAGAACGTAGCAATTAAACCTTAAAAAACCCAAGCTAAGGAATAGGGAATAGAAAAGAAGTTCCTTACACTATATTCAGCAGGGGCTTCCTACAAACAATAACAAATCTGCGGGTCCCTGATGCCATACAGTATACAATGCAGGCATAGAAAGTAATTAAAAAAAAAAAAAAAAAAAGAAGAAAGGGAATCATGAACTATGCACAGCCCACGTAATTAAGTGAATACTGATTACCGCAGGAGAACCATAATAACAGGGCAATTGATCGCCTTTCCCAGCAAAAAATAGAGAAATAAACAACACTAAAGTCTACTCAGCGGGAAGCACGGGGTTGTCGCTCCAGCCAGTCATCAGCGTCTTTCGGAGAACTGAAGAAGTGAGTAGTGTTAAACACCACTCGCAGCCTCGCCGGAAATAGCATGGAATATTGTATATTCCGATCTCAGAGTTTCCTCTTAACATGTAGAAATTTTGAGCGGCTCTTTTGCACTTCCAAGGCAAAATCCGGGAAAACAAACATTATGGCTATCGAATTGTAAAGGGCCGAGCCAGCCTCATCCGAGCCAGCCGAAGTACTGCGTCTCGATCCTTATAATGCAAGAAACGTGCAATAAAAGTTCTAGCAGGGGCTCCTGGAGGAGGAGGACGAGGTGGAAGTCTATGCGCGCGCTCCACAGCGAACTGAGGAGTAAACGCATCTTTGGCAAACAACTTGACCAACCAGTCCTCAAGGGGATGCGCCCTCCGCCCTATCGGGGAGCCCTATGAATCTAACATTATTGCGTCTGAGTCTGCCCTCTATATCTGACCATTTAGCCTGCATCGAGACCATCTGAGTTGACAGGTCCTCTACTTTGTTGGTTAAAGCAGAGTTGGTTTCCTCGAGAGCCGAAATTCTGTGTTCAGTCTCGCCCACTCTCTCTCTTATTTTCTGCATATCTTGCCGCAGTAAAGAAACATCCATTTGCACCTGTCCAATTTTGTCAGTAACCCGCTGCTCAGACGCGGATATAGGGGGCCATTCCGATCTGATCGTAGCTGTGCTAAATTTAGCACAGCTACGATAACTTACACTGACATGCGGGGGACACCCAGCACAGGTATAGTCCGCAGCTGGCCAGGAGTTACTCGCCGCTGTTGCCCGCCCCCAGCACGGTCCGGCCATGCCTGCGTTGGCTGGACCGCGCCGACAAAACGGACAAATGCCGCCGTGCTGCCCCCTCCCGCCCAGTGACCGCCTCTGCCTGTCAATCAGGCAGAGGCAATCGATAGGCAATGACAGCCATCGGCTGTCTCGCTTGCGTCGGCGCCATGCGCACTTCAGACCTGATCGCTGCACTGCGATGAATGGCAGCAAGCGATCAGGTCAGAATGACCCCCATAGCTTGTAATATCTGCGCAGGAGACAATGGATTCAAGTCCCCCTGCCTAGCGGTTTGAGAGGCTTGTGAGGATCTCGCAAATTCTCCTAGCTTCGCCACAGCTGCAGCTGCTTGACCTCCTTTCACCATGTTTAAATTTAACAAACAAGCCCGAAGCAAAATGGTGTAAAACAGGAACAGTCGCAGTGAGAGAGGGTGCTAGGCTGGACTATCACAGACACACTATGCAGAGATGAGGTGATGGGGCAGAAGATCAGGTGTACAGTTTCAATATCCTCTCAGCTGTATGGAGGATGCAGTGCACCATGAGGGAGCTGACCATAAAATGGGAGTAGTAGTATATATAAAATGGAGCAAGATATCAGGAGTAAAGTCTTTATTAAATAGCAGTGCAGTAGCCAATTTATCCAGACTATACCAGCAGACAGGAACTTATACAGGGTAGTCCCCTAAAGATAAGTGGGTGCCACAGCTCTCATCAGCCCAAACAGAGGCAGAGCAAACAGGGGTAGCATGAAAGTCCAGCCATCAAGACCCACACAAATGTTCCAGGCCGTCCCAGCATAGGAGAAATCCACTGCAGCTGGAGAACAACAGCAAAGCCACTACAGTGTCCGAGGTGACACTGACAGCACCTACGTCTAAACACAGGAGAGGAGTCTCATCCTAGGCAGCCCAAAGCTACCTCAGGCAGGCAGTCCCAGCAAGGGAGGGAAGACTGCAGCGCCGCGGCAGGAAGGCACGCTCGCGGCAGTGAGCGCCTCAGTCCCAGCAAGGAGAGGCTCCTCCGGCACCTCCACCGCAGACCGCCAGTATCCAGAGCCCACAGCCGCTAGCCGGAGCAGTGGGATGAGAGCCGCGAACCGGAAGTAGATTGGCATTTGGCACCGGACCACCAAACGGGAGCGGCGTCGGCGTCTCACACACAGGCCGCACGGCAAATCTGCAAATGGTAGGGCAGCACTGCAGGCACAGCCGCACCCTGCACACCGGAGGGTATGTAGACAAATCTCACGCCTGCACAGCGATTTTCAAGCAGCCCAGCGCTAGGGAACAGGATGGATTAGATTGATTGATTGATGGAGGAAGCTGCTGCTACTCCATGCTGATCCAAGCCACGCCCCCAATTTTAGGAACATTTTTGAAGGGAAAATATGCCCAGCTCTCTTTAAATATATATTTTAGTAAACCATAGACATATAGCAGTCCAGAGAGGTGATACATTTCTAGAATAATTTCCTTAGACTTTGAAGCTTTGTCAGTACCCAAGTGGTTTCTTAGTTTTGACCGCACCAAACCAAATGTGGAAATTATTCTTTCTACTGAAGCTAATGATGCTGCAGCTGTTAGCAATTGCTCTACTTCTACCATGATATTCTTATTACAAGCTACAGTTTCTGAACCAATGTGCATTATCCACCAATCTATTGGTGCCACTGTTGACATGACATCTTCGTCAAACAAGAGGTCATTAAACTGGGTTGCTTTTGCTTGGAACTTGACTAGTGCTGGTATTATTATCCTTTATTTATATGGCGCCACAAGGGTTCCGCAGCGCCCAATTACAGAGTACATAAACAAATAATCAAACAGGAAAACAGCAACTTACAGTTGATGACAGTATAGGACAAGTAGAGGGTAAATAAACATAGTTACACCAGCAGATGACACTGGAATAAGTATCAGGTGGCAGAAGACTGCTGGATGTGGTGCAGTTGAAGATTATTAAATTAAGAAAGGATAAGCACATGAGGGAAGAGGGCCCTGCTCGTGAGAGCTTACATTCTAAAGGAATGGTAGAAGGGTATTTGAATGTGTGTATTTTTCTTTGGCAAATTTAAGAGCTTCTAACTTTTCTTCTGCAGTTAAACAACTACCACAGTAATGTGGGTCCATCAAGTAAGCGGGAAAATATGTAGATCCCAATGCTTGATTGTAGTGGTCCAAAAATTTCTTCATGCGTGGTTTGTCCAGATTTAATTCCTTCAAACTATCCTCTAATTCAGGCCTGGCCAACCTGTGGCTCTCCAGCTGTTGTAAAACTACAAGTCCCATCATGCTTTGCCACAGTTTTGCTATTAAGGAATGCTAAAACCATGGCAGGGCATGCTGGGATGTGTAGTTTCACAACATCTGGAGAGCCACAGGTTGGCCAGGCCTGCTCTAATTCTTTCCACACATTTACAGTATTGGAAATGGTTCAGCTATCTTTTTGAACAGTGTCAAGGGCTATTGAGATGGGCTTTAGGCGGTTAAATAATTGTTCTGTATTTCTCCTCAGCTCAATGTTGATAAACAATCCCATCAATTTGTTCACGGTTATCTTCAAACACTTTCATAAGAATTTTAATGTAAGAATTCAGACAGCCCACCTTACATATTGAGGAAAATGAGCTTCAATCCACCCTCTTGTCTATATTTGGCACTTGCAAAATGATTGTTCCTAAAATGCTTAGCAACATGAACTACCTGCTCCTTGTAACAATGCAATAAAGACCTTGGTTTTTTTATTTAAAAAACAAATAAATTGTGATTTAAATCAATTTTTTTTTAAATCATGTGATTTGAGTCATGATGCAAGTTGATTTTAAATCAGCACATCCTAATAGATAGATGTATGTGTGTGTATATATATATATATATATATATATATATATATGCGCACAGAGTAAAAACCACAGCACTCACCGCACCAGAAGCGGGGCACAGCTATGCACTTACCACTCACAGGGTGGGGTGCATGTAACACTGCACTCTCCACCACAGAAGCGGGGTACACAGCTGTACTTACCACTCACAGGGCGGGGTGCATGAAGCCCATGACCACATCGCTCTAATAAATACAAACAGAGAACCCAGCACTCACCAAAGTAAACTCACTTATCCTCAACAATTCAATAAATAAATGATGGGGGTTTAGTTGGTGGATTGGCCAATGCACGGAAGCCTGTATACCGATTCAAGGTACCCCACCTTCATACAGGTCCTACACTATCACAGAGTCTTAAAACCTGACTACCACACTGCTGCATCATCTGCCTGCTAGATGTAATGTGTACCTGCCACAGACTTTATGGCTTTTAAAGGCACACTAGTCACCTATTGCACTGGCTCAAAGATGATTGCTAAAAAACAGCTGAGACAGGTTCAGGATAATAAAGTCCACACAGGGGTGCATGAGAAAGCTAGTGGCCACGGTTAATAAGAGCTAACCATAGATTAACCCCTTCATTTATTGAATTGTTGAGGATAAGTGAGTTTACTTTGGTGAGTGCTGGGTTCTCTGTTTGTATTTATTAGAGCGATGTGGTCATGGGCTTCATGCACCCCGCCCTGTGAGTGGTAAGTACAGCTGTGTACCCCGCTTCTGTGGTGGAGAGTGCAGTGTTACATGCACCCCACCCTGTGAGTGGTAAGTGCATAGCTGTGCCCCGCTTCTGGTGCGGTGAGTGCTGTGGTTTTTACTCTGTGTGTATATGAAGGGGTTAATCTATGGTTAGCTCTTATTAACCGTGGCCACTAGCTTTCTCATGCACCCCTGTGTGGACTTTATTATCCTGAACCTGTCTCAGCTGTTTTTTAGCAATCATCTTTGAGCCAGTGCAATAGGTGACTAGTGTGCCTTTAAAAGCCATAAAGTCTGTGGCAGGTACACATTACATCTAGCAGGCAGATGATGCAGCAGTGTGGTAGTCAGGTTTTAAGACTCTGTGATAGTGTAGGACCTGTATGAAGGTGGGGTACCTTGAATCGGTATACAGGCTTCCGTGCATTGGCCAATCCACCAACTAAACCCCCATCATTTATTTATTGAATTGTTGAGGATAAGTGAGTTTACTTTGGTGAGTGCTGGGCTCTCTGTTTGTATATATATATATATGTATATATATGTATGTATGTAGGTATGTGTATATGTGTGTATATATATATATATATATATATATATATATATATATATATAAAATCTCCCATTACTGTAAGGCACAGCTGGGATTTCATGTGTCCTAAGATTTATATTCTTTATTATTATTGTGTTATATTGTATGTGAATCATCTGAAGAACAACTAGTTTGGCATGTACCCACCATGTTACATATCTGATAAATGATGGGGAAAATGGTGTAGTTAAATTGGGGTCCTTCTGTCAGTTATCGGAGATTTAGCTATCCAGGTTGATCAGAAATTGGTAAAATATGGAACTTTAATTTGTTACACTATGCTGCTCTCCACTGTAAGCTATTACTAGTAGAGCCCTCGTCTGCATCTCATTTATCCACTTCGTCTGTTGTATGATTTATATTATTCTGACTTGCACCCTACAAATAAATTACGACAGGCTTTTGAAAAGAGAGAACATCTACAAATCCACAATGCAAACAGTTGCCATTTTCACTATTTGTCTATTAATATACATGAATGTTTTTGTTGCTATATCAAACCTACCACTTGTCTATTTAAATAGAACAAATGACCATATTTCATTTAAAGCAACTAGTGTAAAAAAGGAGGCATAAAATAAGTCTGAAGTAATCTTTAATTTCTTTCTTAGTCCTCAGACTCTGAAGAGACACTGGTGCCTGGCAAAAGAGCTTCACTATCTGACATCAGCAATTTAGATGATATTGAATCCTTGTCTGTGCGTCAGTTAAAAGAGATTTTGGTCAGAAACTTTGTGAATTACAAAGGCTGCTGTGAGAAGTGGGAGCTGATGGAACGTGTAACCCGACTCTACAATGATCAGAAGGATCTCCAGCAAAAGGGTATATTGTGCTAGGACCTGTAGGCAAACAAGCCATATTTACCGTATATACTCGAGTATAAGTCGACCCGAATATAAGCCGAGGCACCTAATTTTTACCACAAAAACCTGAGAAAACTTATTGACTCGAGTATAAGCCTAGGGTGGGAAATGCAGCTCTACCCGTACACAGACCTCATAGTGCCAGATATGCCCCACAGTGCCAGATGTGCCAGATATTGCCTCACAGTGCCAGATGTGCCCCACAGTGCCAGATGTGCCAGGTGTGCCCCACAGTGCCAGGTGTGCCCCACAGTGCCAGATATGCCCCACAGTGCCAGATATGCCCCACAGTGCTAGATACTTACCCTCCGTCGCTCCCGCGCTGTCTTCTGAAGGAGGGACACAGAGAGCGCAGCGCGCGGCTCTCCTGTGTCCCTCCTGCATCTCCGGCGGCAGCGGCCTGTGTTAAAGGAAGTGCCGGTTCGTGCACTTCCTTTACCACTCAGACGCCGCTGCCGCTGGAGATGCAGGAGGGGGACACAGGAGAGCCGCGCGCTGCGCTCTCTGTGTCCCTCCTTCAGAAGACAGCGCGGGAGCGACGGAGGGTAAGTATCTAGCACTGTGGGGCATATCTGGCACACCTGGCACTGTGGGGCATATCTAAAGCTGACTCGAGTATAAGCCGAGGTGGCTTTTTCAGCACAAAAAAAAGTGCTGAAAAAGTCGGCTTATACTCGAGTATATACGGTAACTGTCTTGTAATTATTAGTTTAATAAGATTGGTTAAACTATCAATGTAATTATTCTATACAGCAGAAAATACCATTTTATTTTTAAACCAATGGGCTTTGTATTGATCTTGCGCTAGGCCATACTTTCCTACTCTCCCGAAATGGCCGGGAGGCTCCCGAAAATCGATTAGCACTCCTGGCTTCCCCCAGAAGAGAAGGCAAGTCTCCCGGAGATGGTCAGATGCCTGCTCTCCCCCCCCCCCCCCACCCCCAAATCCACCTGCACACCCCGTGTTCCCCCCCACTCGTAGACCAAAAGGCAGCATGGTAATGACGCAATCCATTCTTAATCGCGTCATCATAGCCCTGCCCCCTGCTTTACATGCCGGTCATCAGGGCATTGTAAAGTGGTGGGGTGGAGCCACTATCACGCAGCCGCATCTCCACGCCCCCGCACCTCCGACATACGCCAATTCCCAGCACCCTGTTGTATTGACCCTGCTGCCTTCTACCAGAGGAGGCAGCCAGAAAGAAGGTAAGTATGGGCTAGTCCCATTATAGCACATGCTGCTCTTTGTCTAATTTAGTTATCTTCTCTCCTTTCCATGTGATGATTGCCGTTGCTTGTGTTTGTACATGCTGTCATATTCTGATCTAGATGCATAATTGTTTCATACCACATAGTAGCATAGCCTTACTTCCTAATGCAAATTACCTTGCACATCTGCTTTTCGGAACTGTAAATGCAGCAGTGAAATTTAAACTATTTTTTGTTTTGTCCCTGGTCTGAGACCTCAAATACGCAATTTATTTGAAAGTAAATATTTCAACAACATTTGTAAAACCTATGTTACCTTGTACCTGTTATTCATACATGTAATGTTTATTTGGTTTTTTTCTTTTTTTCAGTTTCAGTGGAAGATGAAAAAGGTAAGAATCCAGCTATCACAATCTATTGTGTATGTGTCACCTGTTGAACTGTGTGCTACTGAGAAGGTTGGACATGGGTAGTGGAGTCATGCATTGCTAGATCAAGTTACTACAGATGAGTGACATACATTTCATAAAGTGTGACTTGACGTTTCATGGAGTTGAACTAAAAGAAAAAAATACTCATTGCAATTATGAACAGTGACAGGTAGGGTAGAAAGTGGCTCTATAATGGTCACTGATGGGGTGGAGCTTATAATACATTGCAGGAAGAAAAATCTGAAGTGCAAGGGAGTAAGGAAGTGGAGTCTCTAAGTACTTTATCTCCTTTATCCTTGCACACAGGGACATCCTCATTTGAAAGTGAAAGTCCCTCTTAAAAGTAGTCTCTTTTTCAAATGTTTAAAGATCACTGGAGGATATCCCCCCTACACTGCATAAAAATGAAGTCCAGAGATCGGGTAAGATCTCGGACATCCTGACTTTATTATAGTGGGGCACACGTGAAAGAGGGAAGTCACCTCTTTAAATGCTAACCACTATGCCATGTTTGGCACGTTTGTAAGCATTACTACCTCAGTCCTGAGGTCATGAGTTCAATTCCTGGCAAAAGCATTATCTCTGTAGATTGTATGTACTGCCAATGTCTATGGGAGTTTCATCCAGGTGCTCTGGTTTCGTCCTACACTCCCCCAAAAAAACAGGTAGGTTAGTTGGCTTCTGGCAAAATGAATGACTACGGTGTCCACGTAAAAGGGAATATAGATAGTAAGTTCTACTTGGTAAGGGATTGATGTGAATGACTGAAATATTCTTTGTAAGGCTCTGTCAGGGGGGTTCAACTGCAGCCCTCAGCTGCTGTAGAACTACATAGTAACTAGCATGACTTGCCACAGTTTTGTTATTAGGGCAAGCTAAACCTGACAGGAGTAGTTCCACAGGAGCTGGAGGGCCACATGTTGAATACCCCTGCTCTGCTTAATGTGTTTGCCCCATATACAGAACTGTTAATAAATCACATACTCTTAGAACCTAGAATGGATGAAAATCAATTACATTTTGTTACCCTTTAAGTTCCTCACATAGGGTCTGATTCATGTTTGTAAGTAAAGTAAAAAAAAGCAAGCAACTGGGCAAAGCAAAGTTGCACTGCAGGTGGAGACATGTGCAGAGAGAGTTAGATTTGGATGGGGTGTGTTCAAACTGAAATCTAAATTGCATTGTATATATAAAGCGATCTAACATTTTATGGGTTACATGCAAAAGCAGACTTTAACCTGCACAAAAAAATATAACCCACCCAAATCTTAATCTCTCTGCACATGTTACATCTGCCCCTCCAGTATCCAAGTCACAGCGAAGGATACTTCTCACAATTCAGCATTGCTCCTTTGTGGGGACAGCTCTTCTGAAAAAAGCCGCTTCCTCCATGATCTGTAACACTACTGGCGATTATCAAACAACTGCGCATGGATCGCAATGCGCAGGTGCAAGGCCAAACTTTGAAAGAATGGTGCAAAATTTAAGATCGCTAGACATATGCAAGTTGATTGGTTGAGGACATTTGTGGGTGGTAACTGGCCGTTTTCTGGGGGTGTCAGGAAAAACGCATGCGTTCCCAAGCGTTTTCTGGGATGGTGTGTGATGGCTCCGGCCCCGATCAGCCTGTTTGTATTGCACTGTAGGTGCAAGTCCTGGTCTATGCACAGACTGGAAAAATCATTCAATAGCGAGTTGCGAATGGATTTGCAGATGTCCGCTGTCTGGCGAAGTTTTCGCACGGTGTACGCATGCATTTGCACACTTGCACGGGGCAGGTTTTCACTCTCTATGGGCGGTGACTATCTGATCACAGACCTCTGCAAAAACGCAGAGGAGTGATCAGGTCTGAATTAGGCCCATAGTTCTGTGATTAACCCAACATTTTGGTAAGCTAACAGGAAGAAGATCCTTTAAGTATCTTCCCTGCAAAAAGTGATTTAAATTCAAAAGTTCCCTATAAAGAATGTGATATTGTAAGCGCGACAGGTGACCCTGAGGTGGTGGAGTAATGGATAACGATTGGTGTTTTCTTGAGTTGATGTGACATTAAGTTAGAAATTGTGATTCATCCTAATGTGATTCTATATTATTAAATCTTCTATAGATTTTATGAAATAATGCTTCTTTTACTCATGTCTGTCCTTTTACAGGCAAACAGGGCCCTGCAGCTGATGAGAATCTATGCAAGGTCTGCATGGATTGCCCCATTGACTGTGTACTTCTGGAGTGTGGCCACATGGTAACCTGCACAAAGTGTGGCAAGCGTATGAGTGAATGTCCCATCTGTCGACAGTATGTAGTGAGAGCTGTACACGTCTTCCGATCTTGAGTTTCTTGGTTACAAATAAGCTAATGATTGAGCCTTAGTACTGGCCAAGGCAAAGAGGATGCAAGTAAAACATCAGCCAATTCCAGAGTCCCCATTATGTGGCATGGAAACATATACTACTTTCTTGGTATTTCGTATCCTATGTCACTGAGTGCTTTGAGGTACCAGGTTCTCTGTCCTAACTGGTGTGTGACCATCAGTTGTGACGGTACAGGTTATAAAAACTCCCAAATTACTTTTTGAGAATTATATTTTATATAAAACTCTTTTATATTTATGTAATAGAGCAGTGCCTTTTATCTTATGTCTTAAGCCATTTTGGTGTTGGCTGAGCTGTGATCATTTTCAGGTTTGGTTTTTTAATACTTGGAGATTTACTCATGAGTGGTTTGAGAGCCAAAATACCAGGTTTATTAACCAGCAATTTGGAGATTGAAAATGCAAGATGTAGGTGATATGTGGTGGTTTGCAAAGTTCCAAATCACCTGTGATTGCGAGCAAACCAGTAGAAAAGACTATTTATTTTAGACCCGTTTCTGACAGGGTGCAGTTTAAGTTGTCTGCTTCATCAGACAGAATAAAAGATAAATATTAAATTGGGATACAACATTGGCTTATTAATATGGGGACCATAATTATTATTAATTATTCCATATTCATTTATATCAATATTGAGCTAATACAAATATTTTTTATTATGGGGGAAATATGACATTATTTTATTATGAGAGCAACATAAAGGTGTTAACACATTATTTTAGATTGACCAGACTGCTCAAACCACATGCTGTTCCAGCTATCGGGCTAATCAGAACTATATCTACATTGCACAACTTGTTTTTTGCACAGGCATAAAAATGTTTATGTCCGTTTCCAAATTGCCATTATGAAGTAAGGCGGTTTTGCCTTTTAATCTCAATGTACAAACCACACATAGAGTAAATCTGCCAAAACCATCAAATTTGTTCTTTAGTAAATCTAGATCTTACAATTTAATTTCCCATATTCCTGGGTGGAGAGACCAAGGGGTATATTCAATTGAAGTCAAAAGCTAGCGTCTGTCAAAAAGACGGCAGTTTTTCGACTTTTTTTTAGGTCAGAAGCGGTTCCGACCTATTCAATCTAACCCCAAATTAATCAACAAGTTGAGGAATTGGACTTGTCGAAAAGCACGTGGATCGGCGGAATAGCTGCCGATTCACGTGCTTGTGTCGAAAACAGTTTTGGCCCCCTTTTCGACCATCTCAATTCGACTTAAAAAAAAAGTTGAAGTGAGAAGCGGGAGCAGTGACAGGGAGAGCCGCGGGCAGATGGGGGAGAGCAGCGCCAGAGGATGTCACAGCCGCTGCTCACAGCAGCGTCCACCCGGCTCCAGCAAGTGAGACCTCGCTTGCTGGAACCGGGCGGCGGCTGTGATGCGGAGAGGCAGAGACGGGGGGGAGAGCCGCGGGCAGATGGGGGAGAGCAGCGCTACAGCAGCGTCTATATAGCCGCTGCAGTAGCGCTGCTCTCCCCCGTCTCAGCTCCCGCATCTCAATTCAATTTTTTAAAAAGTTGTATTGAGATGACGTATTGAATAGCCCAGGTCGGATCCATTCCGACAAATGAATGTCAGAGTGGATCCGACTTCAATTGAATATACCCCCAAAAGTGGGGAGAACTTTTTTTTTTTTCTTATTCTCCTACTCAAAGGAATTTAAATGTAAGATTTCTAATACAATATTTCTATGAATAAGAAATACCCAGCTTTGAGTGTTTAGCTGCAATGGTATTAGACTTTGCTCATTACAGCATCTCTTAATTAGGAGCAATCAATAATAAGAGCTAAACTTTTTGTTTTGTGATTACTTTGATTGTCTTTATTTGCACTGCAAGATGCAATATGCTAAGTGACGTTGCATTTCTTATTAATTGTGAGCCCAAAACGATTTTCCATTGTAGCGGTTTATAATACCAGTTTTAGACTTTATCTTACAGAGCTATATAAAAAAACACTATGGCTAATGCACTTCATACTGGGGATTTCCAACAGCTTTAAACTGAGTTCTTTACATGTCTGACTGCTGCTTATATGTGTATTATTGAAAACTTGCTTCCTGAGCACAAATATAGGAAAAAATCTTTTATTTTTAAACAGATCCAATATTTTGTAATACTGTTTTTAAACTGATTATTGTGTGGATAGGTATTAACAATGTCAATTAAATGGCAGAGGGGATTGTGCCTTTACATAGCCAGCCTTGTATATTGCAGCATATTGCGTACCACCAAATATCTGCTTCTGTAAAATGGCCATAAACAGGCCAGTTGTACAGATGTGTCCTCATACATCTAACCTCAGTATGCCATGCAGCACAAGATGCTTGGCATGAGGGAGCCCCCAGGTCCTATACAACTCTGCCAACGTCGGGCGTCTTTTTGCTGCAAATGCCCAAGGAGACTGCTGATTAATTTGATATGACGCTTGTATATCTGTGTGTGACTGAATCTGTATACGGAGCAGAACAGATTTTGTATTGGGAAAAACTGCTACATCGTGTACACTTTGTGTGCACTTTGTGTACAGATTCAGAGACTCAGTCGCACACAGACATACACGTGTATCAAATTAATCAACGCAGTCTCCTCATTTTCGGCATAAAAGACTCATGCCTAGAAGATTTTCACACGACTTTTGTGTGCCAAGAGGGGCTGAGGACATATCTATAGGAATATATTTTGCAATGTCTGTATAAGATGATCTAGATTCTAGATGTGCCCACATCATATCCACCAGTACTTATTGCGGTATATACTATGCTATGACACGACAGTACACTGCTGGTCTAGGCAAAGTGGCATAATTGGAGTGTAAAAACATTCATACCATTTCTTTATATAAAGCTTGTAACTGCAAGCAGGACGTTTATGGTGAAATAATATCAATGTTGTGTTTAATGTTATGCAATTAAAGTAAAGGCTAATGATTAAGTTAGAAACTTGAATGGAAACTCCACTGTCAGATCTTTGTAATGTCCTTGGCTAAGACCAGATCTGTTTATATAAAGTTGTATCCAATACACAGACCCAACATTATCATATCCATGGTCAAAGAAAATGAAGAAATTTGCCTGGATAATCATATTCTGTGGAGTTGTCCCCCTTTAAGTACTCCCGGTGGGTGCCAGTCACCTTTGACCTCAGCTGCTAAATGATACTCATAATTACAAGGGCTATACCTTTCAACTGGACTAATGGGTGCTGTGCCTGTTTTTAATAAACATCCTACTGGACATATGTGCCTCTGATCATTAACCAAGCGTTAACATATTAATAGTTTGATAATTCAGCTCCAGGTTGTGGGATATTTTTACATTACAGACTTCTGCTTTATTTTTGTTTTGTAATAAAGTAATTTGATAAAATGTTGTGGTCTCTTCATTTATCCATACAACATAGAAGCTTTATTATGTTTTGGTCTTATATTTACACTTAATATCTGTGGGAGCTGGTTTGATGCTTGCCTGGAGTAAGGACAGACTCGGTGGGTTAAATTATAATTTTAAATAACTGCTATTTTGGCCTGACCAAATACCTTTTCAACAAACCATTTCATTAGACTAAGCTACTTGTAGTATTCTCAAGGTTTTAAATGTTAGTATAAGATACAACACCTAGAACTGTGGTTTTTGAAATTAGGTTTATTAACCCTGTAATGTATATTAATGGGGTTTATGTAATAGCTTCCGATTTGTAATAGGCTGATTAAGCCTTATAACTGGTTGCTGCTTTAAATTTAGCTGCAATCTCGCTGATATCCTGAAGCTTCCCTGAAATCTGAAGCTGTTGCATAAAACCCCATGTTTGGTGACCAGTGCGATCACCAGTCATTAATTTCCTACACTTCAGATAATTCACAGAGCCCAGGGATAAGGAAGAACTCCCCAAACCTCACAACAAAGCAGGGCGCTGATCTACTAGTGGAAATGGAAATTTTCTTAAGTGTTTTCAAATTGGTTCAGCTGCAGTTTCCGCCTCTGGAGGTATTGTGGACCTAGATAATGTAATGGAAAAACAAAGGGATATGCGGAGCGCTATATAAATTCAAAATACTGGGAATTATCCTCATGAAGGCTTTTCTAATAAAGTATCACATAAAACATATACACATACATATTATAATACATATTTTTCTGAATTGTATTTTTATTATTATGTAATCTAGGATGCTGTTGGACCGCCACGCCAGAGATGAGTTTCTTGGGCCTAGGTGCCTTTGCAGTAAGAATATATAACTTGCAAAGTGAGTCAACGCACGGCACTCCAGTGTTTATTTCAAATTAGTGCAGTTTATTGTGTAGCGTTTAGGAGAATTAATCACCATTTTTTTTTACAAAGCATAAATCCACTTATACTTGAAAAAGGGGATTAATTCTCTGAAATGTTGCACAATAAAAACACTAATTTCCATTAAAAAAAGTCTGTTTATTTACCGATTTTCAGTCTCGTATCAGGACAAATGAGGTACACATTGTTTTTGGTGGGAGGTGGCCTGGACTGCACACCCTAGCTTTTTATAATGGGATGTGCTACCTTGCTGGGACTTAGTATTACAATATAGGAACAAGAGCGCAGGTGCACCATACACCATTAAATCGGTGTTAGGCAAGTGAAAGGCTTCTGAGTGTTTGACAGAGGACAAGCAGTAAGGTGTCAAGGGTTAGGAGTTGAGGTTAGCTGAACAGTGTTACAAGTGTAAAAGGTGTGAAAAATACTACATAAATAAAAACAAACACAGGGTGATATAGGTGTTAACAAAAAACAATGTGTCACCACCTTACATTTATTTTTAAGTTCAGATTGAGGCACTAAATCATTATTCCTCAGTGCTATTTGCGTGCAAATATTGAGGCCACTGTACAAGGTTTTTTCCCCCCTCCTCCAGACTACACTCCAGTGTAGTCACTGTTACCCACTGCTGCTGGCATCCGCCGATTAGTACAGCGCTGGTGGGGCTTCTCTCTGGAGTGCTTAGTATGCAGTCCTTGCTAGGTTCTTAGAGCTGGTTATGTGGCTTAACATCCGCATAAGTCTTAGAGTTGGGACTCTCCTGTTTGCAGCTGGTTATGTGGCTTTAAACAAGCATGTGTGTCCTCTAATATAATGGGGCTCTTTTGTAACGCGTTTCTCCGCCTTTATATTCATTTCAGCGGCTTCCTGAAGGCAGATTAGAAATAATCTGCCGAAGGAAGCTCAAGAGTGTGCCTGAATTCTTGCCAGAGATTCCAGATCCTATCAAACTTGAGTGCATTTTCTTTTGATACATAAAACATTCATGGGAGATGGTGACATTAACCAGGGCCACCCAGTAGGGAATGGAAGGAGAAGCAGGATCCATCCATGTTCTATCAATACAAATGCACGTCAGAGTTAAGATTGTTCATATCCAATTTTAAAGGGGAGGGAGATATCAGGGCAGAGACCAAAGAGGCACAGATAAGGTGCTAGTAGGGGAAACCTTACACCCATATTCCATATACATGCAACCATTCCAAACCAGAAGGAGGCAGCCTGTGGACAAGGCCAGAGTAAATGCCAGAAATCAGCAGAGTTCTGCACACTTGGAAAAATGGAGGAGAGAGATGCCCAAAGGGGGCAGACAACAGAACTCTATAGGTGGTCAAACACTAATCTTTGAAGAGAAAGGAGTAAGATAAAACTTAACTTTTAATAATATCTTAAAAACTCCCTAAAATAGGATGTATCGCATAACAAAGGTGAAATATAGACAAATGACATGAACATACATATAAACACTAAAAAAAAGTAAAGAAATTCTAAAAAAGTGGTCAGGTCCTGAATTCATACAATTGCAAATGACCCAAATGGATTTAGAAAAAATAATAAATGAAATAGCATAGACAGGAGTACTGGGGTGCGTTTGGAATTCTGCTTTCCCCCATTTGCCTAGGCATTGAATGAGGTGAAAAATCCCTACTAGTACCAGTCCTTAGAAAGATCAGTTAGCGTAAGAAATAATCAGTGCAGCCAATGAGAGAATTACTAGGTCACCCCTCATTTACTACTGAAATTAGAATAATAGCAAGGCAATAAGATAAACAGATCCTGGATAATCTTTAGATATCAAAATGCATATAGCTTTCTTTCTCTTACATCCTAGAGGATGCTGGGGTCCATATTAGTACCATGGGGTATAGACGGGTCCACCAGGAGCCATTGGCACTTTAAGAGTTTAAAAGTGTGGGCTGGCTCCTCCCTCTATGCCCCTCCTACTAGACTCAGTTTAGAAAATGTGCCCAGAGGAGCCGGTCACAGCTAGGGGAGCTCTAGTAAAAAAATTTTTTAGAGTTTATTTTACGGGGAGGCTGCTGGCAACAGCCTTCCTGCATCGAGGGACTGAGGGGGGAGAGCAGTGTCCACCCTGCGGGGTCTTGAGCCACTGCCTCCACTGACTGGACGTTGAGCTCCAGAGGGGACAGATTGCGCCCCGCCACCCCCTCACAGAGCTGAAGTGTGGCGAGTTAGTCACGGTCCCCCCTTACAAGCGGGGGGTCAGTGTGAAGAGGGCGGCTTAAGGGTGGGTGCGGCGCTGTGAGGGGCGCTCTGAGCCAGCAAGGTACCCTACACTGACCATTTACAGCCTGTCGGGGTCCACTGATCTCAGCCAGCACAAATTTCCTCAGGCCAGTATAATCTTCAAGAGTGGGAAGACAGCGCCATTGAAGGGGCGGAGCTTCTCAGCGGACCCAGCAGCGTTCAGTGCCATTTTTCCTGCCTGCAGTCACTACTAGTGGATGTCCAGGTCCCTCCAGAGCAACTCCAGCTATCTGTACGGTACCAGGGGGTTGTAGAAGGGGGGAGAGGCTGTATAATAGGCTGTGTCACCTATTAAGGGACACAGTCAGCGCTAGTAAGGGTCTCCCTATACTTCTAATAGCGCTGTATGTGGGTTGGCTCCAATCTCTGTCTAGTGAATACCCTGTGTGTTTGTGGGGTGTTTGGTGTGCGTGACAACATTTCTAGGGACACTGTTTCATATGCTGCAGAGGACTCCATACCATGTAATCAGGATTGCACTGTTGTAGCTCAGATCCCAGCTAGAGAGCCAGAATGGTTAGTCTCTCTGAGGGAGACTATTTCTCAGATTTCTGACAGGGTTGCTAGGACTGAGCATGCCACTCAGATCTTACAATCCTCTATGGTTGTATGGTCTGATACTGCTTCCTCGGGGTCCCCTGCGGTACATTCTCAAAAACGTGCACTTGTAATGCTTATGCAGGATGACACGGACACCGACTCTGGCACTGCAGACGGTGACGGGGATGTGTAGAGGGGGACGGCATCACTTGCTAGGGGGGTGCAGTTGATGATTGAAGATGTGAGGGATATTTTACATATTTCTGACACAGCTCCTGAGCAGGTGGAGGAGGCCTTTTTTACAGATAATAAGAAGCCCCCCTCGCCTTCCCGGCATACAAAGAATTAAACGCTATCTTTGAAAAAGCCTGGGAAACTCCGGAAAAGAAATTTGAGATCCCTAAGAGGGTCTTGGTTGCTTTTCACTTCCCAGAGGAAGATAGAAAGAAATGGGAGTCCCCGCCAATAATCAACGCCTCTGTCTCCAGGCTGTCTAAACAGGTGGTGTTGACAGTCCCGGGATCTACCGCGTTGAAGGACCCGGCAGATCTCAAGGTGGATGCTACGCTAAAATCCATTTACACGGCTTCCGGGGCTATGGAAAAAGAAAAGCAACGTCTTTTCTTTTTGAGGAAATTAAAATCTGCTAGTGTGAGTAAAGGGACCGTGGTAAATTTTTATCGTAGTGTTGTGGAGAGTGTACTGACCTATGGGATTGTCGTATGGTTCGGAAATTGTACTGTTGCAGAATGAAAGGCCCTGGATCGGGTGGTTAGGACAGCAGGTAGAGCAATTGGTGTCAGGTTGCCCAGTATTTATGAGATATATGAAAAGAGGATCCTTAAGAAATCTATGGCCATTTTGGGGGACCCTAGTCATCCAAACTACCCAATCTTTTCAAGATTGCCATCAAATAGACGCTTTAGGGCTGTCTACTCACGCACAAAGAGGCTGCATAATAGCTTCTTTCCGAGCGCAGTACGCATGCTAAATTGTTAAAATGTTTCAATCTTAGGCCTTGAAATGTAACTTGCTGCACGTTTATGTTATGTGATATGGTTTTGCTTGATTTTTTTCGTTGACATCCCTTGGTGTTTGTTAATGACAATAAAGATATATATATATATATATATATATATATATATATATATTACGGCCTACTATAGCCTGTGCATGGATTGCAAAAGCTATTGCCAGGTGATCGTTCACTCTGCAGGAGTAGTTGACCTTCGCTGGATAAAGGTGACGTTGATGTATTTTTACGCCATATTCAGGATTCTGCAGGGTTCCTGGTAGATTCCATGAAGGACCTGGGTTCCATGGCTGCGGGGATCTCCTCCATGTCCGTCTCGGCTCGCAAGGGTCTCTGGCTGCGCCAATGGTCTGCGGACGCGGAATCCAGGAAGAGCGTGGAGGGCCTACGCTATACAGGTCAGGCTCTCTTTGGGGAGGCGCTGGATGCGTGGATTGCCACAGCTACCGCGGGTAAGTCTCCTTTTCTCCCCTCAGCTGCACCGGCTACGAAGAAGCCTTTTACACCCGCCACGTCACAGTCCTTTTGGCCCGCGAGGCCTAGAAAGAACAAGCCTTCGAACACCTTCAGAGGTGGTCGTGCCAAAGGAAAGAAACCTGCTCCCGCAGGTTCCCAAACCCAGAAGCCCGCTTCTGATACCCCTAAGTCCTCCGCATGACGGTGGACAGCTAGGCCTGGAGGAGGGTCAGGTGGGGGAAAGACTCTGGCAGTTCTGCCACGTCTGGGTGTCGTCTATCCTGGACCCCTGGGTACTGGATATAGTGTCCAGGGGGTACAGACTGGAGTTTCAAGTTCCCCCACCTCACCGTTCTTCAAGTCAGGCTTGCCAGCTCTGCTGGCAGACAGAACAATTCATCTGGAGGCCATCAGAAAATTGGTGGTGTCAGAGGTCATTGTTCCAGTTCCACCTCAGCAGTGGAACAAGGGTTATTATTCGAACCTTTTTGTGGTACCAAAACCGGATGGTTCGGTACGGCCGATTCTAAACTTAGTCTTTGAACCCTTATCTCAGGGAGTTCAAATTCAAGATGGAATCTCTGAGAGCTGTCATCTCAGGACTGTCTGAGGGGGAGTTCCTGGTGTCTCTAGACATCAAGGATGCTTACCTCCACATTCCCATTTGGTCGCCGCATCAGGCATATCTCAGGTTTGCACTGTTGGACGATCACTATCAGTTCCAGGGCGCTGCCGTTTGGCCTCTCCACAGCACCAATGATCTTTACCAAGGTGATGGCGGAGATGATGGTTCTCCTCCGCAAACAGGGGTTGAACATAATGTCATATGTGGACAATCTCCTGATCAAGGCGTCGTCCAGGGAGAGGTTGTTGCGATCCATCGCGCTCACGACACAGCTGCTCAGGAAGCACGGCTGGATCCTGAACCTTCCAAAGTCTCATCTGGAGCCGACAAGGAGGCTATCTTTCCTGGGAATGATCCTCGACACGGAAGTGCAGAGGGTATTTCTCCCTGTGGAATAAGCATTGGTGATTCAAACAATGGTCCAGGATGTCTTAAAGCCTACCCGGGAATCGGATCATCAATGCATACGCCTTCTGGGGAAGATGGTTGCCGTCTACGAGGCTCTGCAGTATGGCAGGTTTCATGCTCGACCTTTTCAGCTTGACCTCTTGGACCAGTGGTCGGGCTCTCGCCTAAACATGCACAAGAGGATACGCCTGTCTCCAAAAGCCAGGATTTCACTCCTCTGGTGGCTACAACTTCCGCACCTTCTGGAAGGCCGAAGGTTTGGAATTCAGGACTGGATCCTTTTAACCACAGATGCAAGTCTAAGAGGTTGGGGAGCAGTCAGTCGCTCTGGGAGAAACCTTTTCAGGGAAGGTGGTCGAATCAAGAATCCCTTCTCCCAATAAACATCCTGGAGCTAAGGGCCGTGTACAATGCCCTTCTGCAAGCAGCACACCTTCTACAGGATCGGGCTGTTCAGGTGCAGTCGGACAACGTGACCACAGTGGCCTACATAAACTGACAAGGCGGAACAAAGAGCAGGGCTGCCATGTCAGAGGTGTCAAATCCTCCTCTGGGCAGAAAGGCACGCGGTGGCGATGTCAGCAATCTTCATTCCAGGTGTAGACAACTGGGAAGCAGACTTCCTCAGCAGACTTCCTCAGCAGACACGATCTCCATCCAGGAGAGTGGGGCCTCCATCCGGAGGTGTTTGAGGAGGTAACCGGTTGGTAGGGGGGGGGGTTCCTCACATAGACATGATGGCCTCCCGCCTCAACAAGAAGCTGCGGAGGTACTGTTCCAGGTCGAGAGACCCACTGACAGTGGCTGTGGACGCACTGGTATCACCGTGGGTGTTCCCGTCTGTATGTGTTCCCTCCACTTCCTCTGATACCAAAGGTTCTTCAACTAGTAAGAACAAAGTTTCTGGCAATCCTCATTGCTCCGGACAGGCCAAGGAGGGCTTGGTATGCGGATCTACTGGATCTTCTGCTGGAAGATCCAAGGCCGTTGCCTCTTCGGGAGGATCTGCTAATGGAGGGGCTGTTCGCTTATCAAGACTTACCACGGCTACATTTGACGGCATGGCGGTTGAACGCCAGATCTTAGCTCGGAAGGGTATCCCGAGTGAGGTCATTCCTACCCTGATACAGGCTAGGAAGGGGGTAACGTCTAAACATTACCATTGCATTTGGAAAAATATGTTTCTTGGTGCGAGTCCAAGAAATATCCTGCTGTGGAGTTTCAACTTCGATGTTTTCTCCTTTTCCTGGATATGGATATGGGACTGAGATTGGGCTCAATCAAGGTCCAGATCTCTGCTTTATCCATTTTCTTTCAAAAACAATTGGCTGTCCTCCCTGAGGTTCAGACTTTTTTGAAAGGGGTTCTGCACATCCAGCCTCCCTTTGTGGCGCCAACGGCACCCTGGGATCTTGATGTGGTGTTACAGTTCCTGCAGTCTGCTTGGTTTGAGCCTCTACAGGAGGCTGATCTCAAGTTTCTCACGTGGAAGGCGGTCACTTTGTTGGCCTTGGCTTCTGCACGACGTGTGTCGGAATTGGGGGCTTTATCTTGTGTCCCTATTTGATCTTCCATGAAGACAGGGCGGAACTTAGGACTCGTTCACAGTTCCTGCCCAAGGTGGTATCTGCTTTCCATATTAACCAACCTATTGTGGTGCCAGTGGCTACTGACTCCTCAATTGCTTCAAAGGCCTTGGATGTAGTGAGGACTTTGAGGATTTATGTGAAGAGGACAGCTCATCATAGGTAAAGTGACTCTCTGTTTGTCCTCTATGATCTCAAGAAACTTGGGTGTCCTGCTTCTAATCAGTCGCTTTCATGCTGGATCAGATTCACTATCCAGCATGCTTTTTCCACGGCAGGATTACCGTGTCCGAAATCTGTAAGGGCCCACTCTACTCGTAAAGTGGGCTCTTCCTGGGCGGCTGCCCGGGGTGTCTCAGCTGTACAACTCTGCCGAGCAGCTACTTGGTCTGGGTCGAACACGTTTGCCAAGTTTTACAAGTTCGATACTTTGGCCTCTGATGACTTCAAGTTTGGTCAAGCAGTGTTGCAGGAGCCTCCGCGCTCTCCTCTAGGACGTAAGAGAAAATAGGATTTTAATTACCTACCACTAAATCCTTTTCTCGTAGTCCGTAGAGGATGCTGGGCGTCCGCCCAGCGCTGCGTTTTCCTGCATTGGTTTTATGTTTCAGTACTGCCTGGTTTCTAGGTAAGTTTTGCGTTCTTTACGGTTTCAGCTGTTGCTGAGTTATTCCGGCATGTTAGCCGGATTTGCCTGTTGTGTGAGCTGGTATGAATCTCGCCACTATCTGTGTAATTCCTTCTCTCGAAGTATGTCGTCTCCTCAGGCACAGTTTCTAGACTGAGTCTGGTAGGAGGGGCATAGAGGGAGGAGCCAGCCCACACTATTAAACTCAAAGTGCTCCTGGTGGACCCGTCTATACCCCATGGTACTAATATGGACCCCAGTATCCTCTACGGACTACGAGAAAAGGATTTACCGGTAGGTAATTTAAATCCTATTTCTCTGACGTCCTAGTGGATGCTGGGTGCTCCGTAAGGACCATGGGGTATAGACGGGCTCCGCAGGAGACTGGGCACTCTTAAAAGAAAGATTAGGTACTATATCTGGTGTGCACTGGCTCCTCCCTCTATGCCCCTCCTCCAGACCTCAGTTAGTATCTGTGCCCGGCCAGAGCTGGATGCACCCTAGGGGCTCTCCTGAGCTTCCTAGAAAAGAAAGTATTTGTTAGGTTTTTTATTTTCAGTGAGATCTGCTGGCAACAGACTCACTGCTACGTGGGACTGAGGGGAGAGAAGCGAACCTACCTGCTTGCAGCTAGCTTGGGCTTCTAAGGCTACTGGACACCATTAGCTCCAGAGGGATCGAACACAGGCCCAGTCCTCGGTCGTCCGGTCCCGGAGCCGCGCCGCCGTCCCCCTTGCAGAGCCAGAAGAACGAAGAGAAGTTGAAAATCGGCGGCTGAAGACTCCGGTCTTCATTAAGGTAGCGCACAGCACTGCAGCTGTGTGCCATTGCTCCCTTAGACTGATGGGTGCAGGGCGCTGGGGGGAACGCCCTGGGCAGCAATTAGATTACCTTACTTGGCGAAAAGCACATAATACAGTCTGATAAACTGTATATGTGCATTAACCCCCGCCATTAAAGTACATAAAAGGACAGAAGCCCGCACACCGGCGCCATTTTCTCTTCACAGCTCAGCTGGAAGGAAGCTCCCCAGGCTCTACCCTGCAGTATCCTGGTACACAAAGGGTAAAAAAGAGAGGGGGGGGGGGGGGGGGGCACTAAATTTAGGCGCAAAACTGTGTATATAAGCTGCTATAGGGGAAAAATCACTCAGTATAGTGTACATCCCTGTATTATATAGCGCTGTGGTGTGTGCTGGCATACTCTCTCTCTGTCTCTCCAAAGGGCCTGGTGGGGGAACTGTCTTCAAATAGAGCATCCCCTGTGTGTGTGGTGTGTCGGTACGCGTGTGTTGACATGTCTGAGGTAAAAGGCTCCTCTAAGGAGGTGATAGAGCGGATATGTGTGTGGGAGGGTGTCTCCGTCGACGACGCCGACACCTGTTTGGATATGTGTAAGTGCTGAGGTAAAATTATTGCACAAAAGGTTAGGGAACAGACAGGAAATCTACCCTGGTCTGTCCCTATGTCACAGAGTCCTTCAGAGTCTCTATGTTCACTATCCAAAATAACAAAGTATCGACACGGAGTTTAACTCCACTGTCGACTACGATAATGCAAAGTTACAGCCAAGAGGGCTAAGAGATATTCAATATATGATTATTGGAATAAAAGATGATTTGCATATCACTGATGACTCATCTGTCCCTGACACGAGAGTACACATGTTAAGGGGAAGAATGCTGAGGTAAATTTCCCTCCTCTCATGAGGAAAAAGAGCGGGAATCTCAGGACCAGAGACGGCAGCTTTCCACAAGAGAATTCTCTGGCTGTATCCTTTCCCCACTAGGGCCAGGATGTGTTGAGAATCTTCCCCTTGGGTGTCTTGTTTGCACTAGCTATTCTCAGGGATCCTGCAGATAGTGTGCACATTCTAGTATACTACCCAGACCGGCGATTGTGTCGGCATGGGTTTATAGCGCTGTGGCAGCGTGGACAGGTACCTTATCAGCAGAGATTGAGACCCTAGTATGCATATAAATATTTTAAGATGCTGTCTTAAGTGATAGATATATAATTATAAAGCATGCCCAAAGGGACATGAGTATACTGGGTCCTAGAGACAAAAGCTATGTTGATTTCTGCTTGACGTGTCCTGTAGAATATACATTGGACAGATGATGTCGACTTAAGAGGCATATGGAAGGCTGAGGATTGTGTGGAGAAAGGTTCTCGGGCCTGGTCTCCACAGCTATAGCTGGTAATTCTGATATTTTGCCTTATATTCCTGCACAGCCTAGGAAAGCACGACATTATTAAATGCAGCTTTTCGAATAAAGAAACAAGAAAGTCTGAGGTGCGTCCTTTCTTGTCAGAGGCCGGGGCAGAGGAAAGAAGCTGTACAACACAGCTAGTCCCCAGGAACAAAAGTCCTCCCCGGCCTCTACAAAAATCCACCGCATGTTGCTGGGGCTCCACAGGCGGAGCTAGGCCCGGTGGGGACACGCCTTCGTAAGTTCAGCCACAAGGGGGTTCACTCCCTGTTAGATCCCTGGGCAATAGAAATTGTATTGCAGGGATACAGGCTGGACTGTGAGAAGATGCCCCCTCACCGAGGACCCGGCGGGCTTCCCCCCAAGAGAGGGAGCCAGTGTTAACTGCAATTCGTAAATTGTATCTTCAACAGGTGGTGGTCAAGGGTCCCCTCCTTCAACAAGAGGGTGTTATTATTCGACCATGTTATAATCCCGAAACCAGACGGTTCGGTTAGACCCATATTGTATTAAAATCCCTGAACATAATACCTGAAAAGGTTCAGGTTCAAGATGGAATCGCTAAGAGCGGTCATTGCAAGCCTGAAATGAATCGGGACATAAGGGATGCATACCTTCGTGTCCCCATTTATTCACCTCATCAGGCGTACCTCAGAATTGCGGTACGGGATTGTCATTACCAATTTCACCAAGGTAATGGCGGATATGATGGTGCTCCTGCGGAAGCAAGGTGTCACTATTATCACATACTTGGATGATCTCCTCATAAAAGCGAGATCAAGAGAGCAGTTGCTGGACAGCGTATCACCTTCTCTGGAAGTGAAACGGCAACACGACTGGATTCTATATATTCCAAAGTCGCAGTTGGTTCCTACAGCTCATCTGCCTCGCCTAGGCATGATCCTAGACACAGACCAGAAGAGGGTTTATCTCCCGATAGAGAGAGCTCAGGAGCTCATGACACTGGTCAGGAATCCATTGAAAACCAAAACAGGTGTCAGTGCATCACTGCACTCGAGTCCTGGGAAGGATGATGGCATCATACGAGGCCATCCCCTTCGGCTGGTTCCATGCAAGGACAATGGAACTTACTGGACAAGTGGTCCGGATCACATCTTCAGATGCATCGGTTAATCACCCTATCCCCCAGGGCCAGGGTGTCTCTCCTGTGGTGGCTGCGGAGTGCTCACCTTCTCGAGGGCCGCAGATTCGGCATTCAGGACTGGGTCCTGGTGACCACGGATGCAAGCCTCCGAGGGTGGGGGGCAGTTACACAGGGAAGAAAATTCCAGGGTTTGTGGTCAAGCCAACAGACTTGCCTTCACATCAATATCCTGGAACTAAGGGCCATATACAACGCCCTAAGTCAAGCGGAGTTCCTGCTTCGCGACCAACCGGTTCTGATCCAGTCAGACCGCAGGGGCTCATGTAAACCGCCAGGGCGGCACAAGGAGCAGGGTGGCGAGGGTAGAAGCCACCAGAATTCTTCGCTGGGCGGAGAATCAAGTAAGCGCACTGTCAGCAGTGTTCATTCCGGGAGTGGACACGACCTCCACCCGGGAGAGTGGTGACTTCATCAGGAAGTCTTCACGCAGTTTTGCAAATTGATGGAAACTACCTCAGGTGGACTACATGGCGTCCCACCTCAATAAAACAGGTTTTACGCTGGGTCAAGGGACTTTCAGGCGATAGCTGTGGTCGCACTAGTAACACCGTGGGTGTTCCAGTCGGTCTATATATTCCCTCCTCTTCCTCTCAGACCCAAGGGCTGAGAATTGTAATAAACGGAGGAGTGTGAACAATATTCTTTGCTCCGGATTGGCCAAGAAGGACTCGGTACCCTGAACTGCAAGAAATGCTCTCAGAGGACCCATGGCCTCTGCCTCTCAGTCAGGACATGTTGCAACAGGGACCCTGTCTGATCCAAGACTTACCGCGGCTGCGTTGGACGGCATGGCGGTTGAACGCCGGATCCTAGCGGAAAAGGGCATTCCGGATGCAGTTATTCCTACGCTGATAAAGGCTAGGAAAGACGTGACAGCAAGACTTTTTCACTGTATATGGCGAAAATAGGTTGCTCGGTGTGTGGCCGGGAAGGCCCTACAGAGGAATTCCAGGGGGGTCGATTCCTGCACTTCCTACAGTCAGGAGTGACTATGGGCCTAAAATTAGGATCCATAAAGGCCAAGATTTCGGCCCTATCCCTTTTTCTCTCAAAAAGAACTGGCTTCACTGCCTGAAGTTCGGACGTTGTTACAGGGGTGCTGCATATTCAGCCCCTTTTGTGCCTCCAGTGGCACCTTGGGATCTTAACGTGTGTTGGATTCCTAAGATCCCACTGGTTTGGGCCACTTAAGACCGTGGAGCTAAAATATCTCACATGGAAAGTGGTCATGCTTTTGGCCTTAGCTTGGACTAGGCGTGTGTCAGAATTGGCGGCTTTGTCATGTAAAAGCCCATATCTGATCTTGCATATGGAAAGGGCAGAATGGAGGACTCGTCCCCAATTTCTCCCTAAGGTGGTATCATCGTTTCATTTGAACCAACCTATTGTGGTGCCTGCGGCTACTAGGGACTTGGAGGATTCCAAGTTGCTGGACGTAGTCCGGGCCCTGAAACTTTGTTTCCAGGACGGCTAGAGTCAGAAAAGCTGACTCTCTATTTATCCTGCATGCACCCAACAAGCTGGGTGCTCCTGCTTCAAAGCAGACTATTGCTCGCTGGATCTGTAGCACGATTCAGCTTGCACATTCTGCGGCTGGACTGCCGCATCCTAAATTAGTAAAAGCCCATTCCACGAGGAAGGTGGGCTCTTCTTGGGCGGCTGCCCGAGGGGTCTCGGCTTTACAACTTTGCCGAGCTGCTACTTGGTCGGGTTCAAACACTTTTGCAAAATTCTACAAGTTTGATACCCTGGCTGAGGAGGACCTTGAGTTTGCTCATTCGGTGCTGCAGAGTCATCCGCACTCTCCCGCCCGTTTGGGAGCTTTGGTATAATCCCCATGGTCCTTACAGAGTACCCAGCATCCACTAGGACGTCAGAGAAAATAAGAATTTACTCACCGGTAATTCTATTTCTCGTAGTCTGTAGTGGATGCTGGGAGCCCGTCCCAAGTGCGGACTCTCTGCAATACATGTATATAGTTATTGCTTAACTAAAGGGTTATTGTATGAGCCATCTGTTGAGAGAGGCTCAGTTATTGTTCATACTGTTAACTGGGTATAGTTATCACGAGTTGTACGGTGTGATTGGTGTGGCTGGTATGAGCTTACTGTCTTACCCTGGATTCCAAATTCTTTCCTAGTAATGTCAGCTCTTCCGGGCACAGTTTCCCTAACTGAGGTCTGGAGGAGGGGCATAGAGGGAGGAGCCAGTGCACACCAGATATAGTACTTAATCTTTCTTTTAAGAGTGCCCAGTCTCGTGCGGAGCCAGTCTATACCCCATGGTCCTTACGGAGTACCAAGCATCGACTACGGACTACGAGAAATAGAATTACCGGTGAGTAAATTCTTATTTTTCATACACTTTTCTCTGTGCAGTGTTCACCATACAGTGCAGCAAAATATTATAATAATCAGAGAAAACTTATCATACACAGTTTTACTTCTGGATAATAAACTTAATAATTGTATCCAAATGTCTCCATTCAGGAGTAAACTTCCAAATAGAGAAACATAACAGAGGATTTTGAAAATGCCATAATGTTTCTCTCTCTGATTATTATAATATTTTGTTTCCCTGTTTTATGGTGAACACTGCACAGAGAAAAGTGTATGAAAGAAAGCTATACGCATTTTGATATCTAAAGATTATCCAGAATCTGTTTATCTTACTGCCTTGCCATTATTCTAATTTCAATAGGAAATGAGGGGTGACCTAGTAATTATCTCATTGGCTGCACTGATTATTATAATTATCAGCCAAAAGCAGAATGAAAACATCCCCCTTTTTCTTACGTTAACTGATCTTTCTAAGGACTGGTACCTAGTAGGGATCTTTTACCCCTCATTCAATGCCTAGGCAAATGGAGGGGAAGCAGAATGCCACACTCACCCCAGTAGTCCTGTCTACGCTATTTAATTATTATTATTTTTTAAAGTTTTTTTTAGTGTTTATATGTATGTTTGTCATTTGTCTATATTTTGCCTTTGTTATGTCATACACCCTCTTTTAGGGAGTTTTTAAGATCAATATTATTAAAAGTTAAGTTTTATCTTACTCCTTTCTCTTCAAAGATGAGTGTTTGACCACCTATAGAGTTCTATTGTCTGCCCTCCTTGGGCATCTCTCTCCTCTTCAAGTTATTGTTCCCTCTGTGGAAACACCACCACCAGTTTAAATGATAACTTTGTATTTGATAATTGGTATGGTAGTTACCTCTAAATTTACTTTATCAGAAGTGCCTGCGCAGTGAAAATTTCTTTCAGTGCTGCAAACTTACATACTTCCCAACATGACCTTCTCCAGGAGGGACAGAATACTCTGCTCCTGGACTTTCCTCTTAATTTATGATTGCCATCACCTGTGCTAAAACACCTTTCTTATCCATTAATCTGTTTGGCAATCATAAATTTAAGAGGGAAGTCCAGAAGCAGAGGTTTTTTTTTTGTCCCTCCTGGAGAGGGTCATGTTGGGAGGTATGCACTTAGGACAGATGTCCGAGGATAATTCTACAAGACCATAAAGCTTAACCAGGTTCTAGTAACCCCTATGTAGGATATAAAGCATATGCTATTGCAGCCCTGTGAGAACTCCGTAAAATTTTTCAATTGTCATCAGGCAAAACAGCTACACAGCTCATCAGTAACTTGATATGACAACGGTAAGCCAAGGATATAGACATCAGGCTGGTTAGGTTACGGACTAGCAATTGAAATGGAGATTTAGAAAACGGTGCAACACTCCCTCACTGTGCACAGAGTGCCTAAACTAAACTGTACATACCTAAAAACAAACCAATGAGCTGGAAGATATAAGTAAGAGGACAAATAAGCAAATGTGTGGAGAATTCCATCCTGATATATCTGACCAACCGCAGCAACCCCATAAGAGAGCCACACAGAGCTACCCTCCAATTTTTGCATCTCAGGAAAGGCCAAGTTATCCCAAAGTGGATCAAGCCCCGTCTCCCCCAGAACTTTAGTTGCAGCGAGCCAGACTTTAAGTGGCTGTTGCAACAAAGGTGGGCATGCGATTAAGCAGGGTTTGAGCCAGGAGAAACTGCAATGGCCTAAAATTGAGGCTAGCCTTTTCAAGGAGGGCCGATGGTGTGTCTCTCTGCTCCAACAGTGTAACCAACTCCTGTAGATGAGCTAATTGAGCTGCTTTGTAATAAATGTGCATATTTGGCAAAGCTAGTCCACCCTCTCCCCTAGGCCGACATGGTTTTATAGGTTATATGCACTCTTCCATTTCCCCATATAAAAGAGGTTACATACTGAGCAATTAAACAGATATAGGGATATAGATGGATGAATGATGTAAATAAAAAAAATAGATATATAGTCCACAGGTCCGGCACTCCCTCAAAGCAATGATAGTAACTTCATGGGTGCCCTCATATCTTAAGATGCAGTATAGAAGTCAATGGTGTGGCTCTCCATAAAAACAGTTTATATATCGGACGTGCGGTGAGCTAAATTTCACAGGAGGTATTGGCTAGCACCAGAGCCACATTTACACACAATATATGAGCCAAAGGATTAATGTGGGCATTATACACGTGCAGCAGTATAAACTCCTGAAAATGTTGTGGGTTTTGATTAGAGATGTGCTGAAAAGATAAGAAGGTGAGGCACTGCCTCACCTGCCATAGACTTTTTGCTCCGCAGTTTTGGCTATAAAAACTATTAGAATAATGCTAAGAAGATATTTCAAACGTATTCATTGTATTTTTTCATATACTTTATACAGTAAAAACTCTGGCACAAACGTTAGTATGTGTCGAAGTCGAAAAATATTGCAGTACACACATTACGTACAAACTACACACAGATGGCCTCTGTGCGTGTACTTGTTCTGCCGTGCGTGCGCATATTCGCAATTTGTGTATGGTCACTCCCGCGGTCCTGCGCATTAGCGCGTGGTATGAGTATTTACGGTAGAGTTTGTGAACGCATGGAAAAGCCATCAAAACACATTACATATTTAATCCAAATAGTGCATAATGTACACATAGTCTCCCTGCACCACACCAGCAAGTTACAACAGTTTAAATTGTATCAGAACAAAGGGATTCACCTTTACAAGATAGGATGGGACAACAAGGTTATAAGCTGGTGTTTGGTATCCAGCTGTAGGGTATTTTAAGGGCAATATTCCGGTGTTTGTTTGCAGAAGATCGCACGTTCCTGCGAATAGTTATGCGCAGGAGCAGAATATAGATATAAACTGTATTTACTGTACATTTGGTATGCGGCGGGAACCCAGAGGAGACCACCCACAATTGCATCTGGAACAGACATCACCCACCTATTCAAACCAACCTATGACCTCTCCTGTACTGTAAATGGCCATCCCTGTGTCCAATGGACAAAGAGATTACAGTATCCATTGTGTTAAGTTTGGAAGATTGTATAAAAGAGCCAGCTGCAGGCCTCACAGACTCAAAAGGTCATCTACCCAGATGACTGAGGACCAGACTGGGAAGCGCGGCGAAAACCAAACATGTATGTACCATTGACTGTAGCCATTATTCTTTTGTATTGTATTGCTTTGTTATTGTAACCCCCTTTCAGTAATAATGTTGTGGTGTCGGAAGCTGGCATTTTAAATACAAACTGGTGTCGTGTTTTCCTTTCCCTGCTGAGGTTATAAGTGTATTACTATCACATGTATAGCTGTTAAGGGTTCACAGAGTATATTTGGGTGTGTACGCACTGAGTGTACTTTGTACAGCCAGCGCGGCGTTTGTACGCAAAGTATGTACACGATACGGGGCTCTACGCTAATGGTGTAATAAGTACGTAGGTTGAGGATTAAGTATAGCGGCCGCAGCGGCTCCATTAAAAGTGTATGAAATGTCTTTTTAAAGTGTTGCTTTTAGTCCTGTATGTAAATCAGCATTTACAATTGGGAGCATCGTCCGGTTTCCACATACTCAGAGCCTAACAGGTAACAGCAGACTTAATCTATCAGCAAAGGGCGGACAAATTATCCTACATAACCTTTTCTTGGTCGATGGATACGCTGAAAACCCTACTTGTGTGCTGATTAGATGGTGTCTGCTCTGTCTAGTCTGCAGAGGTGCTGGTAGAACCCGTAAAACACACAGGAAAAAAGCTATTTAAAAATCAGAATTTTTTTTGGGCACCAAAAACGTACACAAAAGGGCACCGATACTTTGCATACCCTCTCTCACATTGTTGCAAAACAAAGTTCAAATAAGTCATATTGTGTTTGATTCAGATTGGATTGTTCATCTGTTAAGTAGATTTAAAAGTACATTTAAAAGTTGCTGCATAGCCTTGATATAGTTTTTTTGTTAAAACTCAGGCCTAAAATAACTTCTGGTGCTTGTATGATTTGGGATTTCTGTGTGACAAAGGAAGCCGCATGGTCTGTCCTCCATTTTGGACTAACCACATGGCCTGTCCACCATCTTGTGTAAACCTTATGGATGTGGAAGGGGGAGGAGCAGTGGCCGTTTTAGGAAGGTCATTTTCTAAATAGTTGATTTTCAGTCTGCTCAGAACAATCAGTTTCCTTTGTCACATCAAGCGCCATTTATGAGTTACCAATGCATTTATTTAACCCATGCCATAGTCAATTACAAATAGTTTCAATTGGGCCTAGTGAGAGTAAATGGTGAGATAAATGCTTGGCTTGGTGTAAGAAATTGCACACAGATAGAAAAACGAAAGAAAGGGTTTTGTTTTTCTTTTTCCTTCCAAGACTTGTAGAATCTGCTTACTAGGGAGGATAGCCATTGAAATGCAAATTAACCTGTGTAACTGTTTGCTTTTCACTGCTAAAAAAAATAAAAAATAGCTTTGATATACAAATAAGAGGTAAGGTGTCACATAGAAGGCTAGTGAATGATACATCTATATAATATTATAATTATGTGTATTTCTCTAACGTCCTAAGTGGATGCTGGGACTCCGTAAGGACCATGGGGAATAGCGGCTCCGCAGGAGACAGGGCACAAAATAAAAGCTTGAGATATCAGGTGGTGTGCACTGGCTCCTCCCCCTATGACCCTCCTCCAAGCCAGTTAGATTTTTGTGCCCGGCCGAGAAGGGTGCAAACTAGGTAGCTCTCCAGAGCTGCTTAGAATAAAAGTTTAGTTAGGTTTTTTTATTTTCAGTGAGTCCTGCTGGCAACAGGCTCACTGCATCGTGGGACTAAGGGGAGAAGAAGCGAACTCACCTGAGTGCAGAGTGGATTGGGCTTCTTAGGCTACTGGACGTTAGCTCCAGAGGGACGATCACAGGTTCAGCCTGGATGGGTCACCGGAGCCGCGCCGCCGTCCCCCTTACAGAGCCAGAAGAGACGAAGGTCCGGTGAAAGCGGCGGCAGAAGACATCCTGTCTTCAAGACTAAGGTAGCGCACAGCACCGCAGCTGTGCGCCATTGCTCTCAGCACACTTCACACTCCGGTCACTGAGGGTGCAGGGCGCTGGGGGGGAGAGCCCTGAGACGCAATATAACACACATATACCTTAGCTGGCAAAAGGAATACATCACATATAGCTCCAGGGCTATATGGATGTATTTTTTCCCCTGCCATTTTACACAAAAAAGCGGGAGTTAAGGACGTCGTGAAGGGGCGGGGCCTATCTCCTCAGCACACTGGCGCCATTATTCCCTCACAGCTCCGCTGGAAGGACGGCTCCCTGATTCTCCCCTGCAGTACTGCATCTGATTCAGGGTAAAAAAGAGAAGGGGGGGCATTTTGGCAGCAAATAACTAGATTAACAGCAGCTATAAGGGATTAACACTTATATAAGGTTATCCCTGTATATATATAGCGCTGGGTGTGTGCTGGCAGACTCTCCCTCTGTCTCTCCAAAGGGCTAAGTGGGGTCCTGTCCTCTATCAGAGCATTCCCGGTGTGTGTGCTGTGTGTCGGTACGCGTGTGTCGACATGTATGAGGAGGAAAATGAGGTGGAGGCGGAGCAGTTGCCTGTGTTAGTGATGTCACCCCCTAGGGAGTCGACACCTGACTGGATGATTGTGTTTAAGCAATTAAGTGATAATGTCAGCAATTTACAAAAAACTGTTGACGACATGAGAAAGCCGGCAAATCAATTAGTGCCTGTTCAGGCGTCTCAGACACCCTCAGGGGCCCTAAAACGGCCGCTACCTCAGTGGGTCGACACGGATCCAGATACAGATACTGAATCTAGTGTCGACGGTGACGAGACAAACGTAATGTCCAGTAGGGCCACACGTTACATGATCACGGCAATGAAAGAGGCATTGAACCTTTCTGACACTACAAATACCTCAAAGGCGGGTATTATGTGGGGTGTGAAAAAACTGCCAATAGTTTTTCCTGAGTCTGAGGAAATAAATGAGGTGTGTGATAAAGCGTGGGTTTCCCCCGATAAAAAACAGCTAATTTCTAATAAGTTATTAGCACTATACCCTTTCCCGCCAGAGGTTAGGGCACGGTGGGAAACACCCCCTAGGGTAGATAAGGCGCTCACACGTTTATCTAAACAAGTAGCGTTACCGTCCCCTGATACGGCCACCCTCAAAGAACCAGCTGATAGGAGGCTGGAAAATATCCTGAAAAGTATATACACACATACTGGTGTTATACTGCGACCAGCAATCGCATCAGCCTGGATGTGCAGTGCTGGAGTCGCATGGGCGGATTCCCTGACTGAGAATATTGATACCCTGGATAGGGACAATATTCTGTTAACTATAGAACATTTAAAGGATGCATTGCTATATATGCGTGATGCGCAGAGGGATATTTGTACCCTGGCATCAAGAGTAAGCGCAATGTCCATCTCTGCCAGAAGAGCATTATGGACCAGACAGTGGTCAGGGGACGCAGATTCCAAACGGCACATGGAAGTATTGCCGTATAAGGGGGAGGAGTTATTTGGGGCTGGTCTAACAGACCTGGTGGCCACGGCAACGGCTGGAAAATCCACCTTTTTACCCCAGGTTACTTCACATCAACAGAAAAAGACAGTCTTTTCAAACTCAGTCCTTTCGTTCCCATAAGTACAAGCGAGCAAAAGGTCACTCTTTTCTGCCCAAGGGCAGAGGAAGAGGAAAAAGGCAGCACCATGCAGCCGCTTCCCTGGAGCAGAAGCCCTCCCCTGCTTCTGCCAAGTCTTCAGCATGACGCTGGGGCTTTACAAGCAGACTCAGACACGGTGGGGGCCCGTCTCAAGTATTTCAACGCGCAGTGGGCTCACTCGCAAATGGATCCCTGGATTCTACAGGTAGTATCACAGGGGTACAAACTGGAATTCGAGGCGTTTCCTCCTCATCGGTTCCTGAAGTCTGCTTTACCAAAGTCTCCCTCCGACAGGGAGGCAGTTCTGGAAGCCATTCACAAGCTGTACTCCCAGCAGGTGATAATCAAGGTACCCCTCTTACAACAGGGGAAGGGGTATTATTCCACACTATTTGTGGTACCGAAGCCGGACGGCTCGGTGAGACCAATATTAAATCTAAAATCTTTGAACACTTACATAAAAAGGTTCAAATTCAAGATGGAGTCACTCAGAGCGGTGATAGCGAACCTGGAAGAGGGGGACTATATGGTGTCGCTGGACATCAAGGATGCTTATCTCCACGTCCCAATATATCCTTCTCACCAAGGGTACCTCAGGTTTGTAGTACAAAACTGTCATTATCAGTTTCAGACGCTGCCGTTTGGATTGTCCACGGCGCCTCGGGTCTTTACCAAGGTAATGGCCGAAATGATGATTCTTCTACGAAGATAAGGCATCTTAATTATCCCTTACTTGGACGATCTCCTGATAAGGGCAAGAACCAAGGAACAGTTAGAAGTCGGAGTGGCACTATCTCAGGTAGTGCTAAGTCAGCACGGATGGATTCTAAATATTCCAAAATCGCAGCTGATTCCAACGACACGTCTACTGTTCTTTGGAATGATTCTGGACACAGTCCAGAAGAAGGTGTTTCTCCCGGAGGAGAAGGCCAGGGAGTTATCCGAGCTAGTCAGGAACCTCCTAAAACCAGGACAGGTCTCAGTGCATCAGTGCACAAGGGTCCTGGGAAAAATGGTGGCTTCTTACGAAGCGATTCCATTCGGAAGATTCCATGCAAGAACTTTTCAGTGGATCTACTGGGAAAATGGTCCGGATCGCATCTTCAGATGCATCAACGGATAACCCTGTCGCCAAGGACAAGGGTGTCTCTCCTGTGGTGGCTTCAGAGGGCTCATCTACTAGAGGGCCGCAGATTTGGCATTCAGGATTGGATCCTGGTAACCACGGATGCCAGCCTGAGAGGCTGGGGAGCAGTCACACAGGGAAGGAATTTCCAGGGCTTGTGGTCAAGCATGGAAACATCTCTTCATATAAACATTCTAGAACTAAGGGCCATTTACAATGCCTTAATTCAAGCAAAACCTCTGCTTCAGGGTCAGGCGGTGTTGATCCAGTCGGACAACATCACGTCAGTCGCCCACATAAACAGACAGGGCGGCACGAGAAGCAGGAGGGCAATGGCAGAAACTGCAAGGATTCTTCGCTGGGCGGAAAATCATGTGATAGCACTGTCAGCAGTGTTCATTCCGGGAGTGGACAACTGGGAAGCAGACTTCCTCAGCAGACACGACCTTCACCCGGGAGAGTGGGACTTCACCCAGAAGTCTTCCACCAAATTGTAAACCGTTGGGAAAGACCAAAGGTGGACATGATGGCGTCACGTCTAAACAAAAAACTGGACAGATATTGCGCCAGGTCAAGGGACCCTCAGGCAATAGCAGTGGACGCTCTGGTAACGCCGTGGGTGTACCAGTCAGTGTATGTATTCCCTCCTCTGCCCCTCATACCGAAAGTATTGAGAATCATAAGAAGGAGAGGAGTAAGAACTATACTCGTGGTTCCGGATTGGCCAAGAAGGTCTTGGTACCCGGAACTTCAAGAGATGCTCACGGACGAACCGTGGCCTCTACCTCTAAGACAGGACCTGCTACTGCAGGGGCCTTGTCTGTTCCAAGACTTACCGCGGCTGCGTTTGACGGCATGGCGGTTGAACGCCGGATCCTGAAGGACAAGGGCATTCCAGAAGAAGTCATCCCTACTCTGGTAAAAGCCAGAAAGGAAGTAACCGCAAAACATTATCACCGCATTTGGCGTAAATATGTTGCGTGGTGTGAGGCCAAGAAGGCCCCTACACAGGAATTTCAACTGGGTCGTTTCTTGCATTTCCTGCAAACAGGACTGTCTATGGGCCTAAAATTAGGGTCCATTAAGGTTCAAATTTCGGCCCTGTCGATATTCTTCCAGAAAGAACTGGCTTCAGTACCTGAAGTTCAGACATTTGTGAAAGGGGTGCTGCACATACAGCCTCCTTTTGTGCCTCCAGTGGCACCTTGGGATCTCAATGTTGTGTTGAGATTTCTAAAATCACACTGGTTTGAACCATTGTCTACGGTAGATTTAAAATTTCTCACGTGGAAGGTGTCGATGCTGTTGGCCTTGGCTTCAGCTAGGCGTGTGTCAGAATTGGCGGCTTTATCATGTAAAAGCCCTTACCTAAATTTTCATTCTGACAGGGCGGAATTGAGGACTCGTCCTCAATTTCTACCTAAGGTGGTTTCTGCATTTCACATGAACCAACCTATTGTGGTACCTGCGGCTACTAGGGACTTAGAGGACTCTAAGTTGCTGGACGTTGTCAGGGCCTTGAAAATATATGTTTCCAGGACGGCTGGAGTCAGGAAAACTGACTCGCTGTTTATCCTGTATGCACCCAACAAGCTGGGTGCTCCTGCTTCAAAGCAGACGATTGCTCGTTGGATTTGTAGTACAATTCAGCTTGCACATTCCGTGGCAGGATTGCCACAGCCAAAATCAGTAAAAGCCCATTCCACAAGGAAAGTGGGCTCATCTTGGGCGGCTGCCCGAGGGGTCTCGGCTTTACAACTTTGCCGAGCAGCTACTTGGTCAGGGGCAAACACGTTTGCTAAATTCTACAAATTTGATACCCTGGCTGAGGAGGACCTGGAGTTCTCTCATTCGGTGCTGCAGAGTCATCCGCACTCTCCCGCCCGTTTGGGAGCTTTGGTATAATCCCCATGGTCCTTACGGAGTCCCAGCATCCACTTAGGACGTTAGAGAAAATAAGATTTTACTTACCGATAAATCTATTTCTCGTAGTCCGTAGTGGATGCTGGGCGCCCATCCCTAGTGCGGATTGTCTGCAATACTTGTATATAGTTATTGTTACAAAAAATTCGGGTTATTATTGTTGAGCCATCCTTTCAGAGGCTCCTTTAAATTTATCATACTGTTAACTGGGTTCAGATCACGAGTTGTACGGTGTGATTGGTGTGGCTGGTATGAGTCTTACCCGGGATTCAATATCCTTCCTTATTATGTACGCTCGTCCGGGCACAGTATCCTAACTGGCTTGGAGGAGGGTCATAGGGGGAGGAGCCAGTGCACACCACCTGATATCTCAAGCTTTTATTTTGTGCCCTGTCTCCTGCGGAGCCGCTATTCCCCATGGTCCTTACGGAGTCCCAGCATCCACTACGGACTACGAGAAATAGATTTATCGGTAAGTAAAATCTTATTTATATCAGTGTATGTTCTGCAAGATAGCTATCCAATCTGAATCATATCATTTAAATTATAAATTATTGCATTCATTTAGATCTGTGTGAAATCGGATACATTTGTTGCTATATAGTTAAAACTAAAATAACAGTATTTTAAGGAAGTAAGTGTAAAAACACAAACGCAGGTCTGCATAAAAGTTTATACAGAACAAGTTGTGTCAAGTGGGCAATAGTAATTAGTATTGTTCACATTTATAGAGCTGTGGGATTTGTTTTGTACACGTGTCTCGGACAAAGTACCGGACTGCGCACGCAGCGTAAAAGACTCACGGTCGCGTGTTTATGCAAAGTGCGTAAGAGTGCGGGCGCTAAGTACAAATTACACAATAGTGTCGTTTAGTTAAAAGGTGGGACAGTAGCCATGCTACAATAGCACAAAACTACCCGGTTTCTAAAGCAGATTAGTATAAAGCTTTTGTTTAAACTGTATTGCCTCTGGGGGTAAAGCTGCCAATCAGAACGAATTAAAATTTTCTGTACAGAAAAGCAAAGTGTATTTGAGTGAGCGAACGTAGGAGTGAATGGATTTGAACCCTGGAATTCGGGATCCCGTCGTGTGGTACACCAAGTAAGTGGAGGCTTGGCAGCGTGAGGCGGCTGACTCACGTTAGTATAGATTGAAATACGTAAGTCGTGAGGAGACACACAGGAGCATGGTAGGGAATTGTGAACTTTGTGACCCATATAGTTTTTTGATACGCTCCAGCTGAGGTTTCGCAGCTTGTGATTCGATTCCAGTGGTCGTACGGCAGATAGGTAACAAGTACCTATACGCTGTGCGATTGGACTGCGCGTTTGTGGGTGCAATATATAGCGCAACTTGATACCCCTTTACGAACTTTTGCATAAAATCGCGGTATCATTAGCGCTGTGTAGAGCATACGCAAGCGTGATTTGTGTATAAAAAGTGTATAGGGAGTTTTCGCTGGTCTCTCAGGAAAATCTCCAACGACATTTTACTGGAAAGGGTAAGTTACTCCTAAAAACTTCCAGTAAATATAGGTCAATTAGGGGCCCTAAGTTGGGTACATCGCCTTCGCTATCGACAGTGTATGGTAGTACCGGCCAACTTGGGCGGGAGTGGGTGAAAGCGTTCGGAGAACTTTCACCGCCGCCTTATATTGAGTATTTTGGTGTTTGTGGGAAAAGGCCCACAATTATGGGAGCCAGGGACGTTTGGTAGCCAGGGTTCAGGTTGAAGAGCCGCTGCCCAAGGGGTCGGTGAGGTTTATTATGTGTGGAAAATATGGTCCACACGCTGAAGTTTATTGTGACAAATGGGTATGTATGACTGACAAAGATAGGGTACCATTCCCTAAGGTGGGCAGCTTTGAACCAGAGGTACTGCAGAATGTAAGCAGTAAAATATGTCGTCTTAAATCCAGAAAACAAAGGATTAGACATAACGATTGTTTAAAATTATGGCAACAAGAGGGGGAAATGCAAAGGGAACAAACCCGCAAAGCAGGTTCTAAACCTAGCAGGAATGAGGACACAAACACACCATTATCGACACAGGTCAAGAGGGAACAGATGGCTACAGTCAGTGGTATATCTATGAATGATAGTATAATGCAAGAGAAATGTATTAACCCTAATTTTTGCAAGATGTATCCTGTTTTGAAGTCTTTTCAAGGTTATAGGTCACAGGAAGGATCAAATCACAGCTCTCATTCAGGCAGTCGACTTGCAGGAAACTGAGGTGGGGCCTGTCCACCCAGTTAGAGCAGTAACAGTGTTCCCCACTGAAAGAACTGGTGAGGTCACAGCTACCGGTAAGTGTGAGATGGGTCATTGCACACCCTACAGTAAACAGATTAGAAACGGAATGGTAGGATTACATCCTGTCTTGGAAATAGTAACTCCCAATGGGGGAACCGATATTCAGGGAGTAATCCTCACCAGGAATAATGCAATGTATTGCCCGTGGTCCAGAGCTGAGCTGCGGTCAATCATTTCAGAACTCCCCGATCCCCGGAAGTGTTTAGCCAGATGTCAGAAGTTTATCAGAGATCTGGGTAATGCTTATGAACCAGCTAATAAAGATTGGCGGATACTTTTAAAACCGTGCCTACCCCTTAATATTGACACCCAAAAATGTATCACCGATTGTAGGTTAGAGTCGGATAGTCCTATGACTGACGGAAACAATCAGGAGAATGTAGAATGAATTAATAGGCAACTAGAGTTGAGTTTCCCCATTACTGTTAAGTGGTGAAGAATTTTCTCCATAAAACAGAGGGAAAATTAAATGGCATCTGAATATTTCCATCGGGCCCTGCAAATAATGGATAGATACATTGGGGTATCAGATACTGGGAACGATGCGAATTACAGGGAGGTGGCTGTCTCTGTGCTAATGGACGGACTCAATAAGACAGTAAGGGACAGGGTACAAACATCTTTGCCTAACTGGAGAGGGGACACAGTAGCTTGTCTTAGAGAGGGCGCAATTGAACACCACAAGAATATGGCTAGGCGCAGAAAACAACAGGAGACGAAGCTGATGACAATAAGTCTGCAAGCTCTTACAGTAAAACCCCATCAGCCAAAATCCCAGACCCCTGCTGTTTGGAATAGACCTAGAATATGTTACATTTGTAAAAAGGAAGGGCATTTTGCTTGAGACTGTGGGAATAGTAGAACACATAGTCAATATAGACCCCTAGACAGAGAACACAAGCCACAGTATTAAAACACATAGACGGGATCAAGGGACATATAGCAAGGAATCACGAGCCATATAGAAAACACAGATTCGGTTAATGGGAAGAACGGAAAAAATGCAACTTTACCCTTTTGACAGAACTTGCTGGGGTTAAGAGGATGCCTCTAAACTTTTGCTTCTTTCTCTAGCAGAAATGGCCCTTGATTAACTTAACAGGAGTTTTGTTAGAGATGGTATACACATAGCGTGCTCCCGCCCAGGAAGCACAAAGTATGTTGGATACCCACGAAGACTAATGTTACATTTCACTGTTCTAGATGCATGTCCATCACAGGTAGAGGAAATTATCTCACAGATACCGGGTTCCCTATGAACTTAGGATGGACAGGACACTGGATTGATGGCTGGGATAGTCTCAGTAGATATATGACACATAGAATTTTTTTAGGGGTATAGACAGTAGAGAATCACTTCCCCATAGTGCCCAATCCAGTTGTCAAATTTTATAAAATCCTCTCTGCCTCTATAAACTTACCTATTACTAACCTCTATGTGATTTTCCTTCAAAGTTTCCTCCTCATCTCTTACGTTCACCGACAGGAGGGTACAACACATGGACCTGATTACAGTTCAAACACCACAGGCCTACTCGGTCCTTCAGAGCTCTGCCCAAATCCAGTATATCTCACCAGCATAAGGACATAAGGACACCAGTATTAATGCAGTGTGCCTGGTCATGCACAAAGGGTGGAGAATGAGAATACTGGTGAAGGGAGACTGTGCACAGACACCGATATGCATGATGGTTTGACAGCCTGTTGGTGAATGCCAAACCTGACATTTCCAAACCTGACATTTTCTTTTTTTTAATTATTTACTATTTTTCCCCTCTCTTCTCTCATCCAGAGACGGTTTACTTCACACAACTGATAACACACGATAGTAAATTAAAATGAAAAATTTGTGTTCCCTACAGGAAGAGGCAGTTTGGAGGACAAAGGGGTATGGCCAGGAGTCCTCAGGACTGTGGACAGGTGGACACGGTAAGCCAGTAGCCCCCAGAGCATATCTTCCAAGTCTAGCTGAGGTGGCACATGGTCTGACTCATCTAGGGAAAGATGTGCAGGCTGATGAGAGCCTACTGGTGTGCGCCAGGATTCTATTCTCATGCAGGTAAGAGAGCAATGACATGTTTTACTTGCTTGAGGAAGAATATTGGAAAGACAATACCAACAGAGCCATCCCATATCCCTCCTACAGACGGATCTTTTCAGGTAATACAAATCGATTTCATACAGTTACCACCCTGTAGGAATTTGAAATATGTGTTAGTTTGTATTAATGTATTTTCCAATTGGGTAGAAGCGTTCCCTGCTGCCACAAATACTGCTACGTTCACTGCAAAGAAAATTGTGCAGGAATTTGTGTGTAGATATGGTATCCCTAGAATGATTGAAAGTGACAGGGGTACCCATTTTACAGGTGCAGTCTTTCAGGTCATGTGCAAACTAATGGGAACAAGCTGAGTAGATTAATGGCTGAAACTGGATTGTTGTGGCCAGAAGCTTTGCCACTAGTGGTGTACAGCATCAGAACCACTCCCAGGTCTCCACTTAACTTATCACCCTTTGAAATTCTTTTTGGTCTACAACCTCATGTAATGATAGACCCCCAGGATGATTTGAAATGTAATAATGAAGTGACTGTGAAATATTTGGTTGGGATGAGCCAGCAGCTGAGAAATCAACAAAGAAATTTAAAGCTGGTGATTCCTGACCTACCGAACAGTAATTGTCATGACATTGAGCCTGGGGATTATGTGATAATTTGACATTTCTTACGCTCAGGTTGCTTCATACACAGGTGGGAAGGACCATACCAAGTCTTGTTAACCAGCACGACAGCATTAAAGGTCGCCGAAAGAGAGACTTGGGTCCACTCGTCCCACTGCAAGAAGGTCGCTGACCCAGAGAGAACTCGTGACAAAGTAGTTTGGTAACTGTGAGTTCAAAGTGAACTGTGGGTTCAAAGAGCAAGGCAAAGAGACACTAGAGTGTTTGTTCCGGGAAAGTTGAGAGGCAGGACTGTTGAAAGGCACCTGAGCACAGAGAGCAACAAGATCTAGAACGGTTATCACACCATTTTCTTTTTTCACCTCCCCCTCCTTTCTTTTCTCCTTCTTATTTTCCTTCTTTCCCCTAACGAAATGGATCGATCACAAAAGACTGTGTTTCGGGTTCTGTTAGTAATTCTGTTTTTGATCAGGACAGTTTGTTTTGGTGAGGGTCCCAGAGAGGTCGAGCAGGGATCTGGAATGGGTTCTGATGGCGAGTATGAATTTGTAGGATCTTGGGAGCAGCACATCACTCAAGTAAAGGCTGGTATCAGTAAGCGCTCTGGTAGTCAGGGAGCTCGGAGGCACTGTGAAGGGTTATTGTCTGATGAATATTGTATTTGTAGGAAGTGTGAGAATATAGTAGAGGATGGGTGCATCCAGAGATGCCAGTCCAACCTTAATATCGACATGGACCGCCATCCGTTGAGTGATTACCACTCACTAGTGGGTAAGGTCTTAAACCAGACAGAATGCTGGGTGTGCTCACAAGTACCTCAAGGTCAGAGTAAATCAGGATTAGTACCATACCCTTTAGCAATAGATGAGGTACTCGAATTGCGGGGTGGGAGACCGGTGGACAAGAAATTCAATATCTCTAGGCCCCCTAGCTTGAAGCTCCACCAGTATCATGTAGATAGGTCCTTATTGTGTTTTAATATTTCCAATTACCGAAAACGGGGAAATTGGGAAGGGGCGTGGAATAACCAATGACCTTTTCACACAGCGCTGATAGGATACCCATAGACTCTGAACTTGTACGCCAAATAGCCAACAGTGGGAGGTATTTTCGGTACAGGTATACCCGTGGAAGCAAGACCATGTGGATTGGAAAAGTATCGTCAGGGTATTGTGCTCATATCATCCAGCCCGATACTTGTACTGAGCAGATGGGAGAACTAGGGATTGGATTCTTTACTTGGAAAATTTGTAATATGGTGATATTGTATTTTGTCCCCTATGTTCTCCCAGATGATGCCTATTTCATATGTGGGAGGAAGGTGTACAAGTGGCTTGCCCCGAGCTCAGAGGGATTGTGTTATATTGGGAGAGTACTACCGAGGTCATGACCATAACCCATGATAAAATGAAAGACGTTCACCGCAGTGCTCAGGCTCCTTATACTCATACTCACTATGAACACATCATCAAGAGACACCTCATAGACAGGGCAGAGCACGCAGCCTCTGATTTGATCCACGAATCCACCGGGATCCAGTTCTTTCTTGCATTAGACATTACACGTACTGCCAGAGGAACTATAAATTATAGGTATATCCATGTGCTAGCGAACTTGATAGATAATATCACTGAGATGTATGATGACACCTTCAGGTACACAGGAAGGGAGTTACAAGCCTACAAGAAGGAACTGATTCAGCACAGGATGGTCCTTAATTATGTCACAGCCATGACAGGTGGGTACTGTGTTACTCTGGCAACTCAATATGGTGTGAAGTGCTGTACATATATTACAAACAGTACTGATGACCCAACGGAGATCATCGATCAAAAGATGGACGATATCTTGCAGTTGAAGTGGGAGTTCAGGAGGAAGCACAACCTTACCTTAGCCACTGTGAGTAATGAACTGACCGGCTGGGTCTCATGGTTGAACCCACGCAAATGGTTCTCCGGTTTAGGAGAGTGGGCTCAAAATGTCATTATGAGTGTGGGGAAGTTTCTCCTTTGTATCCTGTGAGTCATCATAATAATTGGTTTGATATTTAGGTGTGTTCAAATTTATAATGCGGCGCAAGCACGGCACAAATTTGATGAGTCTAAGGAGCGAGGGCGCTGTTATAGCAGCAGATTTAATTTACGACCCATCCATAGAGACAGTGTTATGATAAGGATTGCAAATGAATTTCATGGCCTGTTTCTTTCAGCCGTTTTTCTTTTGTCTCCCCCTCTGCCCAGATACATCCAACCGGAAAAGACGTCAGCCCTACCCAAAATGTTTATGTGAATGTATTTTTATATATGTGTCTTATCTTCATCTCTGCAACCTCCCGTTAATGGCACACATAGTCGACAGGTGATATCCACATATACTAGCACTTACATATGTTTCCCCCCTCCATGTATCATCAACTAATTGTGCACCCCATTTGTTGGAACAAGAAGCCGAAAAGAGCTCGGTAGTGTTTGTTGACCCATGTACAGACCCTTAATACGGGATGAGAAGGATTTAATGTATACTTCGCAATACCTCGAGGCTTATTTAGAACACCTACGGCACGATGATACATGCCCCTCAGACATGGATTCATACATACATTCTTTTACTATCCCACTAGGTCATACATTTCCCACCTACAACTCTCCCTCGACCATCGTCTGTAGATATTGTATAGATATTTCTCTGACGTCCTAGTGGATGCTGGGAACTCCGTAAGGACCATGGGGAATAGACGGGCTCCGCAGGAGACTGGGCACTCTAAAAGAAAGATTAGGTACTATCTGGTGTGCACTGGCTCCTCCCTCTATGCCCCTCCTCCAGACCTCAGTTAGATTTCTGTGCCTGGCTGAGCTGGATGCACACTAGGGGCTCTCCTGAGCTCCTAGAAAGAAAGTATATGTTAGGTTTTTTATTTTACAGTGAGACCTGCTGGCAACAGGCTCACTGCAACGAGGGACTAAGGGGAGAAGAAGCGAACCTACCTGCTTGCAGCTAGCTTGGGCTTCTTAGGCTACTGGACACCATTAGCTCCAGAGGGATCGACCGCAGGACCCGTCCTTGGTGTTCGTTCCCGGAGCAGCGCCGCCGTCCCCCTTACAGAGCCAGAAGCATGAAGATGGTCCGGAAAATCGGCGGCAGAAGACATCAGTCTTCACCAAGGTAGCGCACAGCACTGCAGCTGTGCGCCATTGCTCCTCATACACACTTCACACTCCGGTCACTGAGGGTGCAGGGCGCCGGGGGGGGGGGCGCCCTGAGCAGCAATAAAAACACCTTGGCTGGCAAAATAATCACAATATATAGCCCCAGAGGCTATATATGTGATAATTAACCCTGCCAGAATCCATAAAAAAGCGGGAGAAAAGTCAGCGAAAAAGGGGCGGAGCTATCTCCCTCGGCACACTGGCGCCATTTTCTCTTCACAGTGTAGCTGGAAGACAGCTCCCCAGGCTCTCCCCTGTAGTTTTCAGGCTCAAAGGGTTAAAAAGAGAGGGGGGGCACTAAATTTTGGCGCAATATTGTTTATACAAGCAGCTATTGGGGAAAATTCACTCAGTGATAGTGTTTATCCCTACATTATATAGCGCTCTGGTGTGTGCTGGCATACTCTCTCTCTGTCTCCCCAAAGGGCTGTGTGGGGTCCTGTCCTCAGTCAGAGCATTCCCTGTGTGTGTGCGGTGTGTCGGTACGGCTGTGTCGACATGTTTGATGAGGAGGCTTATGTGGAGGCGGAGCAGATGCCGATAAATGGGATGTCGCCCCCTGTGGGCCGACACCAGAGTGGATGGATAGGTGGAAGGTATTAACCGACAGTGTCAACTCCTTACATAAAAGGCTGGATGACGTAACAGCTATGGGATAGCCGGCTTCTCAGCCCGCGCCTGCCCAGGCGTCTCAAAGGCAATCAGGGGCTCAAAAACGCCCGCTCCCTCAGATGGCAGACACAGATGTCGACACGGAGTCTGACTCCAGTGTCGACGAGGTTGAGACATATACACAATCCACTAGGAACATCCGTTACATGATCCCGGCAATAAAAAATGTGTTACACATTTCTGACATTAACCGAAGTACCACTAAAAAAAGGGTTTTATGTTTGGGGAGAAAAAGCAGGCAGTGTTTTGTTCCCCCATCAAATGAGTGAATGAAGTGTGAAAAAGCGTGGGTTCCCCCAATAAGAAACTGGTAATTTCTAAAAAGTTACTGATGGCGTACCTTTTACCGCCAGAGGATAAGTTACGCTGGGAGATATCCCCTAGGGTGGATAAGGCGCTCACACGTTTGTCAAAAAAGGTGGCACTGCCGTCTTAGGATACGGCCACTTTGAAGGTACCTGCTGATAAAAAGCAGGAGGCTATCCTGAAGTCTGTATTTACACACTCAGGTACTAGACCTGCAGATAGTGCTGCTGCAGCGTGGTCTGTAACCCTGTCAAACAGGGATACTATTTTGCGAACATAAGTCGTCGTCTTATATATGAGGGATGCACAGAGGGATATTTTGCCGGCTGGCATCCAGAATTAATGCAATGTCCATTCTGTCAGGAGGGTATTAGAGACCCGACACTGGACAGGTGATGCTGACTTTAAAAGGCACATAGAGCCTTATAAGGGTGAGGAATTGTTTGGGGATGGTCTCTGGGACCTCGTATCCACAGCAACAGCTGGGAAGAAAATTTTTTACCTCAGGTTTCCTCACAGCCTAAGAAAGCACTGTATTATCAGGTACAGTCCTTTCGGCTTTAGAAAAGCAAGCGGGTCAAAGGCGCTTCCTTTCTGCACAGAGACGAGGGAAGAGGGAAAAAGCTGCACCAGTCAGCCAGTTCCCAGAATCAAAATTCTTCCCCCGCTTCCTCTGAGTCCACCGCATGACGCGGGGGCTCCACAGGCGTAGCCAGGTATGGTGGGGGGCCGCCTCAAAAATTTCAGCGATCAGTGGGCTCGCTCACAGGTGGATCCCTGGATCCTTCAAGTAGTATCTCAGGGGTACAGGCTGGAATTCGAGGTGTCCCCCCCCCCCCCCCCCCGCCGTTTCCTAAAATCTGCCTTGCCGACAACTCCCTCAGGCAGGGAGGCTGTGCTAGAGGCAATTCACAAGCTGTATTCCCAGCAGGTGATAGTCAAGGTGCCCCTACTTCAACAAGGACGGGGTTACTATTCCACACTGTTTGTGGTACCGAAACCGGACGGTTCGGTGAGACCCATTTTAAATTTGAAGTCCTTGAACATATACATAAAAAATTCAAGTTCAAGATGGAATCGCTCAGGGCGGTTATTGCAAGCCTGGAGGAGGGGGATTACATGGTATCCCTGGACATCAAGGATGCTTACCTACATGTCCCCATTTACCATCCTCAACAGGAGTACCTCAGATTTGTGGTACAGGATTGCCATTACCAATTCCAAACACTGCCGTTTGGACTGTCCACGGCACCGAGGGTCTTTACCAAGGTAATGGCAGAAATGATGATACTCCTTCGAAAAAAGGGAGTTTTTAATTATCCCGTACTTGGACGATCTCCTTATAAAGGCGAGGTCCATGGAGCAGTTGTTGGTCGGAGTAGCACTATCTCGGGAAGTGCTACAACAGCACGGATGAATTCTATACATTCCAAAGTCACAGCTGGTTCCTACCACACGCCTGCTGTTCCTGGGGATGGTTCTGGACACAGAACAGAAAAAAGTGTTTCTCCCGCAGGAGAAAGCCAAGGAGCTGTCATCTCTAGTCAGAGACCTCCTGAAACCAAAACAGGTATCGGTGCATCACTGCACACGAGTCCTGGGAAAAATTGTAGCTTCCTACGAAGCAAAATTCCATTCGGCAGGTTCCATACAAGAACCTTTCAGTGGGACCTCTTGGACAAGTGGTCGGAATCGCATCTTCAGATGCATCGGCTGATAACCCTGTCTCCAAGGACAAGGGTATCTCTACTGTGGTGGCTGCAGAGTGCTCATCTTCAAGAGGGCCGCAGATTCGGCATACAGGACTGGGTCCTGGTAACCACGGATGTCAGCCTTCGAGGCTGGGGGGCAGTCACACAGGGAAGAAATTTCCAAGGACTTTGGTCAAGTCAGGAGTCGTCCCTACACATAAATATTCTGGAACTGAGGGCCATTTACAATGCCCTAAGTCTGGCAAGGCCTCTGCTTCAAAACCAGCCGGTACTGATCCAATCAGACAACATCACGGCAGTCGCCCATGTAAACCGACAGGGCGGCACAAGAAGCAGGATGGCGATGGCAGAAGCCACAAGGATTCTCCGATGGGCGGAAAATCACGTCTTAGCACTGTCAGCAGTGTTCATTCCGGGAGTGGACAACTGGGAAGCAGACTTCCTCAGCAGACACGACCGACACCCGGGAGAGTGGGGACTTCATCCAGTAGTCTTCCAACTGTTGGTAGACCGTTGGGAAAGGCCACAGGTGGACATGATGGCGTCCCGCCTAAACAAAAAACTAGATATTGCGCCAGGTCAAGGGACCCTCAGGCAATAGCTGTGGACGCTCTAGTGGCACCGTGGGTGTACCAGTCGGTTTATGTATTCCCTCCTCTGCCTCTCATACCAAAGGTACTGAGAATAATAAGAAAACGAGGAGTAAGAACGATACTCGTGGTTCCGGATGGGCCAAGAAGAGCTTGGTACCCAGAACTTCAAGAAATAATATCAGAGGACCCATGGCCTCTACCGCTCAGACAGGATCTGCTACAGCAGGGGCCCTGTCTGTTCCAAGACTTACCGCGGCTGCGTTGGAAAAGGGCATTCCGGAGGAAGTCATTCCTACGCTGAAAAAAGCCAGGAAAGAAGTAACCGCAAACCATTATCACCGTATTTGGCGAAAATATGTTGCGTGGTGTGAGGCCAGGAAGGCCCCAACAGAGGAATTTCAGCTGGGTCGTTTTCTGCACTTCCTACAGTCAGGAGTGACTATGGGCCTAAATTTGGGTTCCATTAAGGTCCAGATTTCGGCTCTGTCGATTTTCTTCCAGAAAGAACTGGCTTCACTGCCTGGAGTTCAGACATTTGTAAAGGGAGTGCTACATATTCAGCCCCTTTTTTGTGCCTTCTGTGGCACCTTGGGATCTCAACGTGGTGTTGAGTTTCTTAAAATCACATTGGTTTGAGCCAATTAAAACTGTGGATTTGAAATATCTCACGTGGAAAGTGGTCATGTTATTGGCCTTGGCTTCGGCCAGGCGTGTGTCAGAATTGGCGGCTTTGTCATGTAAAAGCCCTTATCTGATTTTCCATATGGATAGGGCAGAATTGAGGACTCGTCCCCAATTTCTCCCTAAGGTGGTATCAGCTTTTCACTTGAACCAACCTATTGTAGTGCCTACGGCTACTAGGGACTTGGAAGATTCCAAGTTACTGGACGTAGTCAGGGCCTTAAAAATTTATATTTCCAGGACGGCTGGAGTCAGGTAAACTGACTCGTTTTTTATCCTGTAGGCACCCAACAAAATAGGTGCTCCTGCTTTTAAGCAGACTATTGCTCGCTGAATTTGTAGCACAATTCAGCTGGAGCATTCTGCGGCTGGATTGCCGCATCCTAAATCAGTAACAGCCCATTCCACGAGGAAAGTGGGCTCATCTTGGGCGGCTGCCCGAGGGGTCTCGGCTTTACAACTTTGCCGAGCTGCAACTTGGTCAGGGGCAAACACGTTTGCTAAATTCTACAAATTTGATACCCTGGCTGAGGAGGACCTTGAGTTCTCTCATTCGGTGCTGCAGAGTCATCCGCACTCTCCCGCCCGTTTGGGAGCTTTGGTATAATCCCCATGGTCCTTACGGAGTTCCCAGCATCCACTAGGACGTCAGAGAAAATAAGATTTTACTCACCGGTAAATCTATTTCTCGTAGTCCGTAGTGGATGCTGGGCGCCCATCCCAAGTGCGGATTGTCTGCAATACTTGTATATAGTTATTGCCTAACTAAAGGGTTATTGTTGAGCCATCTGTTGAGAGGCTCAGTTATATTTCATACTGTTAACTGGGTATAGTATCACGAGTTATACGGTGTGATTGGTGTGGCTGGTATGAGTCTTACCTGGGATTCAAAATCCTTCCTTATTGTGTCAGCTCTTCCGGGCACAGTATCCTAACTGAGGTCTGGAGGAGGGGCATAGAGGAAGGAGCCAGTGCACACCAGATAGTACCTAATCTTTCTTTTAGAGTGCCCAGTCTCCTGCGGAGCCCGTCTATTCCCCATGGTCCTTACGGAGTTCCCAGCATCCACTACGGACTACGAGAAATAGATTTACCGGTGAGTAAAATCTTATTTTTTTCTGTTTATTGATTAGGTAGTGGCAGTTATTGGTGACTGCCAAAGGGTGGACTGTCGAAGTCGAAAAATATTGCAGTACACACATCACGTACAAACTACACACAGATTGCCTCCGTGCGTGTACTTGTTCTGCCGTGCGTGCGCATATTCGCAATTTGCGTATGGTCACTCCCGCGGTCCTGCGCATTAGCGCGTGGTATGAGTATTTACGGTAGAGTTTGTGAACGCATGGAAAAGCCATCAAAACACATTACATATTTAATCCAAATAGTGCATAATGTACACAGTCTACCTGCACCACACCAGCAAGTTACAACAGTTTAAATGGTATCAGAACAAAGGGATTCACCTTTACAGGATAGGAGGGGACAGAACAAGGTTATAAGGTGGTGTTTGGTATCCAGCTGTAGGGTATTTTAAGGGCAATATTCTGGTGTTGGTTTGCAGAAGATCGCACGTTCCTGCGAATAGTTATGCGCAGGAGCAGAATATAGATATAAACTGTATTTACTGTACATTTGGTATGCGGCGGGAACCCAGAGGAGACCACCCACAAGTTCATCTGGAACAGACATCGCCCTCCTATTCAAACCAACCTATGACCTCTCCTGTACTGTAAATAACCATCCCTGTGTCCAATGGACAAAGATTACAGTATCCATTGTGTTAACTTTGGAAGATTGTATAAAAGAGCCAGCTGCAGGCCTGGTCACACACAGACTCAAAAGGTCATCTACCCAGATGACTGAGGACCAGACTGGGAAGCGCAGCGAAAACCAAACATGTATGTACCATTGACTGTAGCCATTATTTTGTATTGTATTGCTTTGTTATTGTAACCCCCTTTCAGTAATATGTTGTGGTGTCGGAACCCGGCATTTTAAATACAAACTGGTGTCATGTTTTCCTTTCTCTGCTAAGGTTATAAGTGTATTACTATCACATGTATAGCTGTTAAGGGTTCACGGAGTATATTTGGGTGTGTACGCACTGAGTGTACTTTGTACAGCCAGCGCGGCATTTGTACGCAAAGTATGTACACGGTACGGGGCTCTATATGCTAATGGTGTAACAAGTACATAGGTTGAGGATTAAGTATAGCGGCCGCAGCGGCTCCATTAAAAGTGTATGAAATGTCTTTTTAAAGTGTTGCTTTTAGTCCTGTATGTAAATCAGCATTTACATATGACAGGAAAGGCTCTGCCTCACCCCACCGCACGTCACATATATATATATATATATATATATATATATATAAGCAGAGAGAGGTAAGGCACTCCATGCAGCATGTTCACAAAACGCCAGTGCCCCCGTAGAACGTCTTGAATAAACCAGGAAAAAGACGTGGCACTCAAGGCATAACATAAAAGTTGCACACACAGATGTGGTTAACAACATTTCAGTGGACACCCCACTGTCGTCAGGCTTTATTGAAATAAAACAAACACAACATACCTATTTAAACAACCCGCGTGAATCCCCTCAGCTGTTCCAAACCCGAACATCCGGGCAGGAGCTGCAGGAAATGATGTAATAGTGCTGTCAGCACATTACGTGAAAGCATTCCATCACCTAGGAAACCAGTCCACAACAAAATGTATACAGAGCTGTAGGAAATTGCAAATAGCTGAAACAGTTAACAAGCACATTGTACCTAAACATCACATACGAAAGTATTCAGCAGCGTTGTTGTTTCAGTGTCATTATACTATGTTAAGATGTCTAGTAACAGCTGTTTGTATCGTGCAGATTTTTTCAATACCAGCAAAAACATCACAAATAATGTTAAACCATTAAATCCTCAATACAGGCGCTCTATATAAATAATAGCATAATCTATATGCAGTTTAAGAAGGAGTCCTATAGACTAATATATGCTAAGCACATCAGTGTAATCATAAACAAAGATGACACCTTAATTTGTCCTACATTGCTCACACCAGGACCATCTATGACCACAATCTAAATAACACTGAACTTAGTAGATAATAACAATATCATGAGGAATATTTATAAAAAGCAAGCATAAGACAGGTGCTCATTGAGACCTCTTGGATATATTACATCAAGCTTAGCTATCCACCTAGCTTCCAACTAGTAATTTGGAACTACGATCTCCTCCTCGAATATTGACAGGAACATGATCAATCATCCTATAGCAGATACTGCTAATCGGATGCTTGCATGCTAAAAAGTGCCTTGTGACAGGTTGCTCGCTGCTCCCCGTCTCTAAGGCACTTCTGATCGCTGACCTATGACAAGTCATTCTTTCTTTGAACTTTCTATCGGTCTTTCCAAGATAACTCAGCCCACATGGGCATATTATTTGATAGACTATGAGTGGAATTGCATGTTAAACGATATTTAATCATGATTTTTCTGTCAGTGTGAGGGTGATTAAAAGAATCACCAGCCAACAAATATTGGCAGGTTACACACGTGCACTTTATACATCCTAATTTAGTAGTCTGCTTTGATAAAAAATGTGTTGCTGGTTGTAGATTCATCCTAGAGACATCAGTTTTAACAAGATAATCCCTAAGGTTCTTGCCTCTGGAATAACATGGCATTAAGCTCGTACCCGCCAAATGTAAATGTTTGTCCGTTTCTATTATAGGCCAGTTTTTCTTTGAAATTTTAGCAATAACTTCAGATTTATTGTTAAATTTGTTTTCCCAGGGGAGCTTCACCCTTTGTTGTTCATTTACTATTTTTTTCTGCAACAGTCTAGAAATATCAATTGCCATAACTTTGGTTTTTGCTGAACTCAATAGTTCCTGTGAATACCCTCTAAGCAACAATTTTACTATCAAAGCATCAATTTGTTGTGAAGCCAATTTTGCATCACTATTGACCCTCTTAATGCGAATCATTTGGGAATAAGGAAGCCCTCTTTTAAGAGACGATGGATGACAACTACGTGCGTGTAATAATTGACTCCGATCAGTCGGCTTCACAAAAATCGTAGTAATTACTCTACCATCCTGGATCATGATCTTAACATCCAAGAAGTTAATCTCCCTTTGATTCATGGCATATGTGAATTTAATAGTGCTACTACCTGCATTATGTTGATCAAGAATATCTATTAGAGCCGATTGATCACCTTTCCATATAACAAATAGATCATCAATGTAGCGACTAAATTGAATTGCTTCAACCTTGAAAATCTCATTGTTATAAAACAGATCTTCCTCGATCGCAAACATCACAATATTCGCGTACGTTGGAGATACCGCAGATCCCATTGCACACCCTTGAACTTGCAGAAAAAATTGCTTGTCATAAAGAAAAAAATTACCGTATATAATCGAGTATAAGCCGACTTTTTCAGCACTTTTTTTTGTGCTGAAAAAGCCACCTCGGCTTATACTCGAGTCAGTGCACAGTGACAGGGAGTGCAGTGTGAAGGAGGGACACGGAGCGCACAGCGCGCGGCTCTCCTGTGTCCCTCCTGTATCTCCGGCGGCAGCGGCGGGTCTATTAAAGGAAGTACCCGTTCGTGACCTCTGATCACGAACCGGCACTTCCTTTAATAGACCCGCCGCGGCCGCCGGAGATGCAGGAGGGACACAGGAGAGCTGCACGCTGTGCGCTCCGTATCCCTCCTTCAGAAGACAGCGCGGGATCGACGGAGGGGTAAGTAACAGCACTGGGGGAGGATATTTGGCACTTGGGGAGGGGGCATATCTGGCAGCAGCATGAGGGGCACATCTGGCAGCAGCATGAGGGGCACATCTGGCAGCAGCATGAGGGGCACATCTGGCAGCAGCATGAGGGGCACATCTGGCAGCAGCATGAGGGGCACATCTGGCAGCAGCATGAGGGCATATCTGGAAGCATGAGGGCATATCTTGCACATCTGGCACTGTGGGGCATATTTGGCAGCATGTGGGCATATCTGGCACATCAGGCACTGTGGGGGCATATCTGGCAGTATGAGGGCATATCTGGCACTGTTGGGGCATATCTGGCAGTATGAGGGCATATCTGGCACTGAGGGCTGTGTACGGCTAGAGCTGCATTTCCCACCCTAGGCTTATACTCGACTCAATAAGTTTTCCCAGGTTTTTGTGGTAAAATTAGGTGCCTCGGCTTATATTCGGGTCGACTTATACTCGAGTATATACGGTATTTGTTAAAACTAACTCCAATAATGACAAGATGACATCAATTTTTCCTGCATCAAACACTTGCCTCTTAACTAAAAATCTTTTTCTCTATCGTCCTAAGTGGATGCTGGGGTTCCTGAAAGGACCATGGGGAATAGCGGCTCCGCAGGAGACAGGGCACAAAAAAGTAAAGCTTTACTAGGTCAGGTGGTGTGCACTGGCTCCTCCCCCCATGACCCTCCTCCAGACTCCAGTTAGATTTTGTGCCCGAACGAGAAGGGTGCAATCTAGGTGGCTCTCCTAAAGAGCTGCTTAGAGAAAGTTTAGTTTAGGTTTTTTTCTTTACAGTGAGTCCTGCTGGCAACAGGATCACTGCAACGTGGGACTTAGGGGGAAAGTAGTAAACTCACCTGCATGCAGAGTGGATTTGCTGCTTGGCTACTGGACACCATTAGCTCCAGAGGGATCGAACACAGGCCCAGCCGTGGAGTCCGGTCCCGGAGCCGCGCCGCCGACCCCCTTGCAGATGCTGAAGCGTGAAGAGGTCCGGAAACCGGCGGCTGAAGACTCCTCAGTCTTCATAAGGTAGCGCACAGCACTGCAGCTGTGCGCCATTTTCCTCTCAGCACACTTCACTGGGCAGTCACTGAGGGTGCAGAGCGCTGGGGGGGGGCGCTCTGAGAGGCAAATATAAACCTTATACAAGGCTAAAAATACCTCACATATAGCCCATAGGGGCTATATGGAGATATTTAACCCCTGCCTGACTGGAAAAATAGCGGGAGAAGAACCCGCCGAAAAAGGGGCGGGGCCTATCTCCTCAGCACACGGCGCCATTTTCTGTCACAGCTCCGCTGGTCAGAACGGCTCCCAGGTCTCTCCCCTGCACTGCACTACAGAAACAGGGTAAAACAGAGAGGGGGGGCACATTAATGGCTATATATATATATATATTAAAGCAGCTATAAGGGAGCACTTAATATAAGGATATCCCTTGTATATATAGCGCTTTGTGGTGTGTGCTGGCAGACTCTCCCTCTGTCTCCCCAAAAGGGCTAGTGGGTCCTGTCTTCATTAGAGCATTCCCTGTGAGTTTGCGGTGTGTGTCGGTACGTGGTGTCGACATGTATGAGGACGATATTGGTGTGGAGGCGGAGCAATTGCCAAATATGCAGATGTCACCCCCCAGGGGGTCGACACCAGAATGGATGCCTTTATTTGTGGAATTACGTGATGGTTTATCTTCCCTTAAACAGTCAGTTGAGGACATGAGGCGGCCGGACAATCAATTAATGCCTGTCCAGGCGCCTCAAACACCGTCAGGGGCTGTAAAACGCCCTTTGCCTCAGTCGGTCGACACAGACCCAGACACGGGCACTGATTCCAGTGACGACGGTAGAAATTCAAACGTATTTTCCAGTAGGGCCACACGTTATATGATTTTGGCAATGAAGGAGACGTTACATTTAGCTGATACTACAGATACCGTAAAACAGGGTATTATGTATGGTGTGAAAAAACTACAAACAGTTTTTCCTGAATCAGAAGAATTAAATGACGTGTGTGATGAAGCGTGGGTTGCTCCTGATAAAAAGTTGATAATTTCAAAAAAGTTATTGGCATTATACCCTTTCCCGCCAGAGGTTAGGGCGCGCTGGGAAACACCCCCTAAGGTGGACAAGGCGCTCACACGCTTATCCAAACAAGTGGCGTTACCCTCTCCTGAGACGGCCGCACTTAAGGATCCATCAGATAGAAAGATGGAAGTTATTCGAAAGAATATATACACACATGCAGGTGTTATACTACGACCAGCTATAGCAACTGCCTGGATGTGCAGTGCTGGAGTAGTTTGGTCAGAATCCCTGATTGAAAATATTGATACCCTAGATAGGGACAATGTTTTACTGTCGTTAGAACAAATAAAGGATGCATTTATCTATATGCGTGATGCACAGAGGGATATTTGCACACTGGCATCTCGGGTGAGTGCTATGTCCATTTCAGCCAGAAGAGCCTTATGGACACGACAGTGGACAGGCGATGCGGATTCAAAACGTCACATGGAGGTTTTGCCGTATAAAGGGGAGGAGTTATTTGGAGTTGGTCTATCAGACTTGGTGGCCACGGCTACTGCCGGGAAATCCACTTTTTTACCTCAAGTCACTCCCCAACAGAGAAAGGCACCGACCTTTCAACCGCAGCCTTTTCGCTCCTACAAAAATAAGAGAGCAAAGGGCTTGTCGTACCTGCCACGAGGCAGAGGAAGAGGGAAGAGACACCAACAGGCAGCTCCTTCCCAGGAACAGAAGCCCTCCCCGGCTCCTGCAAAAACCTCAGCATGACGCTGGGGCCTCTCAAGCGGACTCGGGGACAGTGGGGGGCCGTCTCAAAAATTACAGCGCGCAGTGGGCTCACTCGCAGGTAGACCCCTGGATCCTGCAGATAATATCTCAGGGGTACAGGTTGGAATTAGAGACGGATCCTCCTCATCGTTTCCTGAAGTCTGCCTTACCAACCGTCTCTTCCGAAAGGGAGAGGGTGTTGGAAGCCATTCACAAGCTGTACGCTCAGCAGGTGATAGTCAAAGTACCCCTATTACAACAAGGAAAGGGGTATTATTCCACTCTATTTGTGGTACCGAAGCCGGATGGCTCGGTAAGGCCTATTCTAAATCTGAAGTCCTTGAACCTCTACATAAAAAAGTTCAAGTTCAAGATGGAGTCACTCAGAGCAGTGATAGCGAACCTGGAAGAAGGGGACTTTATGGTATCCTTGGACATCAAGGATGCGTATCTACACGTTCCGATTTACCCCGCACACCAGGGGTACCTCAGGTTCATTGTTCAAAACTGTCACTATCAGTTTCAGACGCTGCCGTTCGGATTGTCCACGGCGCCTCGGGTCTTTACCAAGGTAATGGCCGAGATGATGATTCTTCTTCGAAGAAAAGGCGTATTAGTTATCCCATACTTGGACGATCTCCTAATAAGGGCAAGGTCCAGAGAACAGCTGGAGACAGCTTTAGCACTATCTCAAGAGGTGCTAAGACAACACGGGTGGATTCTGAATATTCCAAAATCCCATTTAATCCCGACAACTCGTCTGCTGTTCCTAGGAATGATTCTGGACACGGTTCAGAAAAAGGTTTTCCTTCCAGAGGAAAAAGCCAAGGAGTTATCCGATCTGGTCAGGAACCTCCTAAAACCAGGAAAAGTGTCAGTACATCAATGCACAAGAGTCCTGGGAAAAATGGTGGCTTCTTACGAAGCAATTCCATTCGGCAGATTCCATGCAAGAATATTCCAAAGGGATCTGTTGGACAAATGGTCAGGGTCGCATCTGCAGATGCACCTGCGAATAACCCTGTCACCAAAGACAAGGGTGTCACTTCTGTGGTGGTTGCAGAAGGCTCACCTATTAGAAGGCCGCAGATTCGGCATTCAGGATTGGATCCTGGTGACCACGGACGCCAGCCTGAGAGGCTGGGGAGCAGTCACACAAGGAAGAAACTTCCAGGGAGTATGGACGAGTCTGGAAAAGTCTCTTCACATAAACATTCTGGAACTAAGAGCAATCTACAATGCTCTAAGCCAGGCGGAACTTCTCCTGCAAGGAAAGCCGGTGTTGATTCAGTCGGACAACATCACGGCGGTCGCCCATGTAAACAGGCAGGGCGGCACAAGAAGCAGGAGTGCAATGGCAGAAGCTGCCAAGATTCTTCGCTGGGCGGAGAATCACGTGATAGCACTGTCAGCAGTGTTCATCCCGGGCGTGGACAACTGGGAAGCAGACTTCCTCAGCAGACACGATCTTCATCCGGGAGAGTGGGGTCTACATCCAGAAGTCTTCAACATGTTAATAGACCGTTGGGAAAGACCAATTGTAGACATGATGGCGTCTCGCCTCAACAAGAAACTGGACAAATATTGCGCCAGGTCAAGAGATCCACAGGCAATAGCTGTGGACGCACTGGTAACTCCTTGGGTGTACCAGTCAGTGTATGTGTTTCCTCCTCTGCCGCTCATACCAAAGGTATTGAAGATCATACGGCAAAGAAGAGTAAGAACAATACTAGTGGTTCCGGATTGGCCGAGAAGGACTTGGTATCCGGAACTTCAAGAGATGCTCACGGACGAACCGTGGCCTCTACCTCTGAGAAGGGACCTGCTACAGCAGGGTCCCTGTCTTTTTCAAGACTTACCGCGGCTGCGTTTGACGGCATGGCGGTTGAACGCCAGATCCTAAAAGGGAAAGGCATTCCAGAAGAAGTCATTCCTACCTTGATTAAGGCACGGAAGGAAGTCACCGTGAAACATTATCACCGCATTTGGCGAAAATATGTAGCGTGGTGCGAGGATCGGAGGGTTCCGACGGAGGAATTCCAACTGGGTCGTTTCCTACATTTCCTGCAATCAGGATTATCTATGGGTCTCAAATTGGGATCCATTAAGGTTCAAATTTCGGCCCTGTCAATATTCTTCCAAAAAGAATTGGCCTCTGTCCCTGAGGTCCAGACTTTTGTCAAGGGAGTACTGCATATACAGCCTCCTGTGGTGCCTCCGGTGGCACCGTGGGATCTAAATGTAGTTTTAGATTTCCTCAAATCCCATTGGTTTGAACCATTGAAAAAGGTGGATTTGAAATATCTCACATTGAAAGTGACTATGTTACTAGCCCTGGCCTCTGCCAGGAGAGTATCTGAATTGGCGGCTTTATCTTATAAAAGTCCTTATCTAATCTTCCATTCGGATAGGGCAGAACTGCGGACTCGTCCGCATTTTCTCCCTAAAGTGGTATCAGCATTTCATCTGAACCAACCTATTGTGGTGCCTGCGGCCACTAGCGACTTGGAGGACTCCAAGTTGTTGGACGTTGTCAGAGCCTTAAAAATATACATTGCAAGGACGGCTGGAGTCAGAAAATCTGACTCGCTGTTTATATTGTATGCACCCAACAAGTTGGGCGCACCTGCTTCTAAGCAGTCGATTGCTCGTTGGATTTGTAACACAATTCAACTTGCACATTCTGTGGCAGGCCTGCCACAGCCTAAAACTGTAAAAGCCCACTCCACAAGGAAGGTGGGCTCATCTTGGGCGGCTGCCCGAGGGGTCTCGGCATTACAACTCTGCCGAGCAGCTACGTGGTCGGGGGAGAACACGTTTGTAAAATTTTACAAATTTGATACCCTGGCAAAGGAGGACCTGGAGTTCTCTCATTCGGTGCTGCAGAGTCATCCGCACTCTCCCGCCCGTTTGGGAGCTTTGGTATAATCCCCATGGTCCTTTCAGGAACCCCAGCATCCACTTAGGACGATAGAGAAAATAAGAATTTACTTACCGATAATTCTATTTCTCGGAGTCCGTAGTGGATGCTGGGCGCCCATCCCAAGTGCGGATTATCTGCAATACTTGTACATAGTTATTGTTAACTAATTCGGGTTATTGTTAAGGAGCCATCTTTAAGAGGCCCTTTCTGTTGTCATACTGTTAACTGGGTTTAGATCACAAGTTGTACGGTGTGATTGGTGTGGCTGGTATGAGTCTTACCCGGGATTCAAAATGCCTCCCTTATTGTGTATGCTCGTCCGGGCACAGTACCTAACTGGAGTCTGGAGGAGGGTCATGGGGGGAGGAGCCAGTGCACACCACCTGACCTAGTAAAGCTTTACTTTTTTGTGCCCTGTCTCCTGCGGAGCCGCTATTCCCCATGGTCCTTTCAGGAACCCCAGCATCCACTACGGACTCCGAGAAATAGAATTATCGGTAAGTAAATTCTTATTTTACAGCTGCTAACCCCATCGCATGGGGTATCGATGTATACAAACTAACAACATCGATGGTTGCCAGCCAGCAACCATCGGGCAAAGAGTCAATGGATTGCAGTTTAAGAAATGATGTAGTATCTAATATAAAACTTGGTTCATCACCTAATAAAGGTTGAAGTAGATAATCCAGAAAGACAGACACAGGTTGTAACAACGACCCCCTGGCCGACACAATGGGTCAGGCAGGAGGAGGGTGTACATTTTTATGGATTTTCGGCAATAAATAAAACAAAGGCACAATTGGAAATGGTGGAACCAAGATATCCATAACTTCCTGAGTTATTAATTCTACTGATAATGCCTGCAACAAAATTACCAATAATAGTTTCTTGCAACTCCCTGTCTGATTCATATGTAATCTAATATACACTTCAGTGGAAGATAATTGATGTAACACTTCAGTATTATAATCACAAAAGTCCTGCAGTACTATTGCTCACCCCTTGTCCGCTAGTCTAATAATGAGCTTGTCATTTTTAGACAATGATTCTAGGGCATCTCTCTCCATTCTCGTAAGATTAGGATGCACTTTTTCACTAGACGTAACTGTTCCTGTGACTTCATGTTCTAATAATCTCATGAACGTTTTCAAGCTCGAATTATTAGACAAGGGGTCAAATACCGATTTAGGACGAAATTGTTGTAATTTGGCCAGAATTTGAGCAGATGAATCAGCTTTCACAGTGGAACCGAAATGTTCTTTTAGTTTAATCTTACGTTGTAACGTGTATTTTTCAATGTTCCATTGTAGATTATTGAAGGGAACCGTGGGCACAAACGACAGGCCTTTACTCAGTAATTTATACTCTGAGTCAGATAGTTCATAAAATGATAAATTGCAGATTATTTCTTGCTCTTTGAGCACGGCGGTCTGCCTGCTCACCCTCTGCCTTTCACATTGGTGGCCCCTCCGTGTGAATCTCCGTTTCCTGTGTTGATTTTGGCCTTTGTATTGACTTCTAAAGGGGCAGAGGCTTGATTGGATTTATCTGATTCACTCGTTGTTTCTTGTGAAGAATCTGTGTCAAAACGAGATTTGTTTCTCTGTTGGCGGCGAAAGAACGGACGTTTATTCTCATCAGTTCTATTGCCAGACAGCCATCGATAAACAGAATGTCTTTCATAATCCTCCTCGACTTTTATTAGCTTACGTTTTTTAAAGTCAATTAACTCCTTCTTATATTGTGATATTTGTAATTGTAATTTATTTACCCAATCGCCCTCTTGATCAGCAGTTAAGACCGTCATATTAGAACTTTCAAACACTGCAATCTTAGATCTGATAGATTCCAATTCTTTCGTTGATTGTTCAATGACCAACAAAATTAAATCTAACGAACACTTATTTAATATAGCAATCCACCGGCGACAAAAGTTGGCATCATGTCTGCCGATGGTGGGACAATTCCGAACTCGGAATCCTCTTGGTATCTTTTTTGATCGAAAATAATCACTCAATGATAAGCTATGGAAGTCATAATCAACCTCTTTCTTTCTTAGATTGAGTAAGTCTCTAAAGATGATATTAGGAGACATAGATTGTGCTTCATCTTGCATACCTTTTTTGCGGAGTATTGTTTCTGCATCAGACTCTGAATACGAGAGTACATCGCCTACTGGGAAATTAAACAAGCTCCATTGCTCTTGATTTTCCTCCATCCTACCTTCTTAAACGACCGTATCCAAACGCTGTTGGTTACACTCGCACGGTGTCTGCAGTCTGGTTTCCACAATCATAAACACCTGTAGCTAGTGCTCTGTTAAAACGTCCGACCCTCGGACCAAACTGAAGGAAGGCCTATAGGTAGTTTAAGTGTCTAACACCTGGTTGCCATTACCGAGAAAATCACAAATTGTGATCATCTATACAAGCAGAGAGGGGTAAGGCACTCCATGCAGCATGTTCACAAAACGCCGGTGCCCCCGTAGAACGTCTTGAATAAACCAGGAAAAAGACGTGGCACTCAAGGCATAACATAAAAGTTGCACACACAGATGTGGTTAACAACGTTTCAGTGGAGAGCACACTGTCGTCAGGCTTTATTGAAATAAAACAAACACAACATACCTATTTAAACAACCCGCGTGAATCCCCTCAGCTGTTCCAAACCCGAACATCCGGGCAGGAGCTGCAGGAAATTATGTAATAGTGCTGTCAGCACATTACGTGAAAGCATTCCATCACCTAGGAAACCAGTCCACAAAAAAATGTATACAGAGCTGTAAGAAATTGCAGATAGCTGAAACAGTTAACAAACACATTGTACCTAAACATCACATACGAAAGTATTCAGCAACGTTGTTGCTTCAGTGTCATTATACTATGTTAAGATGTCTAGGATTTTCTACTTCAACCTTTATTAGGTGATGAACCAAGTTTTATATTAGATACTACATCATTTCTTAAACTGCAATCCATTGACTCTTTGCCCGATGGTTGCTGGCTGGCAACCATCGATGTTGTTAGTTTGTATACATCAATACCCCATGCAATGGGGTTAGCAGCTGTAAAAAGATTTTTAGTTAAGAGGCAAGTGTTTGATGCAGGAAAAATTGAGGTCATCTTGTCATTATTGGAGTTAGTTTTAACAAATAATTTTTTTCTTTATGACCAGCAATTTTTTCTGCAAGTTCAAGGGTGTGCAATGGGATCTGCTGTCTCCAACGTATGCGAATATTGTGATGTTTGCGATCGAGGAAGATCTGTTTTATAACGATGAGATTTTCAAGGTTGAAGCAATTCAATTTAGTCGCTACATTGATGATCTATTTGTTATATGGAAAGTAGAGATGAGCGCCTGAAATTTTTCGGGTTTTGTGTTTTGGTTTTGGGTTCGGTTCCGCGGCCGTGTTTTGGGTTCGAACGCGTTTTGGCAAAACCTCACCGAATTATTTTTGTCGGATTCGGGTGTGTTTTGGATTCGGGTGTTTTTTTCCAAAAACACTAAAAAACAGCTTAAATCATAGAATTTGGGGGTCATTTTGATCCCAAAGTATTATTAACCTCAAAAACCATAATTTACACTCATTTTCAGTCTATTCTGAATACCTCACACCTCACAATATTATTTTTAGTCCTAAAATTTGCACCGAGGTCGCTGTGTGAGTAAGATAAGCGACCCTAGTGGCCGACACAAACACCGGGCCCATCTAGGAGTGGCACTGCAGTGTCACGCAGGATGTCCCTTCCAAAAAACCCTCCCCAAACAGCACATGACGCAAAGAAAAAAAGAGGCGCAATGAGGTAGCTGTGTGAGTAAGATTAGCGACCCTAGTGGCCGACACAAACACCGGGCCCATCTAGGAGTGGCATTTTTGTTCTCCATATTTTAATAGGCACAACTAAAAGGCACCTCAGGTAAACAATGGAGATGGATGGATTGGATACTAGTATACAATTATGGACGGGCTGCCGAGTGCCGACACAGAGGTAGCCACAGCCGTGAACTACCGCACTGTACTGTGTCTGCTGCTAATATATAGACTGGTTGATAAAGAGATAGTATACTCGTAACTAGTATGTATGTATAAAGAAAGAAAAAAAAACCACGGTTAGGTGGTATATACAATTATGGACGGGCTGCCGAGTGCCGACACAGAGGTAGCCACAGCCGTGAACTACCGCACTGTACTGTGTCTGCTGCTAATATATAGACTGGTTGATAAAGAGATAGTATACTCGTAACTAGTATGTATGTATAAAGAAAGAAAAAAAAACCACGGTTAGGTCACTGGTATATACAATTATGGACGGGCTGCCGAGTGCCGACACAGAGGTAGCCACAGCCGTGAACTACCGCACTGTACTGTGTCTGCTGCTAATATATAGACTGGTTGATAAAGAGATAGTATACTCGTAACTAGTATGTATGTATAAAGAAAGAAAAAAAAACCACGGTTAGGTCACTGGTATATACAATTATGGATGGGCTGCGGAGTGCCGACACAGAGGTAGCCACAGCCGTGAACTACCGCACTGTACTGTGTCTGCTGCTAATATATAGACTGGTTGATAAAGAGATAGTATACTCGTAACTAGTATGTATGTATAAAGAAAGAAAAAAAAACCACGGTTAGGTGGTATATACAATTATGGACGGGCTGCCGAGTGCCGACACAGAGGTAGCCACAGCCGTGAACTACCGCACTGTACTGTGTCTGCTGCTAATATATAGACTGGTTGATAAAGAGATAGTATACTCGTAACTAGTATGTATGTATAAAGAAAGAAAAAAAAACCACGGTTAGGTCACTGGTATATACAATTATGGACGGGCTGCCGAGTGCCGACACAGAGGTAGCCACAGCCGTGAACTACCGCACTGTACTGTGTCTGCTGCTAATATATAGACTGGTTGATAAAGAGATAGTATACTCGTACCTAGTATGTATGTATAAAGAAAGAAAAAAAAAAACCACGGTTAGGTCACTGGTATATACAATTATGGACGGGCTGCCGAGTGCCGACACAGAGGTAGCCACAGCCGTGAACTACCGCACTGTACTGTGTCTGCTGCTAATATATAGACTGGTTGATAAAGAGATAGTATACTCGTAACTAGTATGTATGTATAAAGAAAGAAAAAAAAACCACGGTTAGGTCACTGGTATATACAATTATGGACGGGCTGCCGAGTGCCGACACAGAGGTAGCCACAGCCGTGAACTACCGCACTGTACTGTGTCTGCTGCTAATATATAGACTGGTTGATAAAGAGATAGTATACTCGTAACTAGTATGTATGTATAAAGAAAGAAAAAAAAACCACGGTTAGGTGGTATATACAATTATGGACGGGCTGCCGAGTGCCGACACAGAGGTAGCCACAGCCGTGAACTACCGCACTGTACTGTGTCTGCTGCTAATATAGACTGGTTGATAAAGAGATAGTATACTACTAATATTATATACTGGTGGTCAGGTCACTGGTCACTAGTCACACTGGCAGTGGCACTCCTGCAGCAAAAGTGTGCACTGTTTAATTTTAATATAATATTATGTACTCCTGGCTCCTGCTATAACCTATAACTGGCACTGCAGTAGTGCTCCCCAGTCTCCCCCACAATTATAAGCTGTGTGAGCTGAGCAGTCAGACAGATATATAATATATATAGATGATGCAGCACACTGGCCTGAGCCTGAGCAGTGCACACAGATATGGTATGTATGTGACTGAGTCACTGTGTGCTGTGTATCGCTTTTTTCAGGCAGAGAACGGATTATAAATAAAAGTGGTGGTCACTGGTCACTATCAGCAAAACTCTGCACTGTACACTACTGAGTACTCCTAATGCTCCCCAAAATTAGTAAATCAAGTGTCTAAACGGAGAGGACGCCAGCCACGTCCTCTCCCTATCAATCTCAATGCACGTGTGAAAATGGCGGCGACGCGCGGCTCCTTATATAGAATCCGAGTCTCGCGATAGAATCCGAGCCTCGCGAGAATCCGACAGCGTCATGATGACGTTCGGGCGCGCTCGGGTTAACCGAGCAAGGCGGGAAGATCCGAGTCGCTCGGACTCGTGAAAAAAAACATGAAGTTCTGGCGGGTTCGGATTCAGAGAAACCGAACCCGCTCATCTCTAATGGAAAGGTGATCAATCGGCTCTAATAGATATTCTTGATCAACATAATGCAGGTAGTAGCACTATTAAATTCACATGCCATGAATCAAAGGGAGATTAACTTCTTGGATGTTAAGATCATGATCCAGGATGGTAGAGTAATTACTACGATTTTTGTGAAGCCGACTGATCGGAGTCAATTATTACACGCACGTAGTTGTCATCCATCGTCTCTTAAAAGAGGGCTTCCTTATTCCCAAATGATTCGCATTAAGAGGGTCAATAGTGATGCGAAATTGGCTTCACAACAAATTGATGCTTTGATAGTAAAATTGTTGCTTAGAGGGTATTCACAGGAACTATTGAGTTCAGCAAAAACCAAAGTTATGGCAATTGATAGATCTAGACTGTTGCAGAAAAAAATGGTAAATGAACAACAAAGGGTGAAGCTTCCCTGGGTAAACAAATTTAACAATAAATCTGAAGTTATTGCTAAAATTTCAAAGAAAAACTGGCCTATAATAGAAACGGACAAACATTTACATTTGGCGGGTACGAGCTTAATGCCATGTTATTCCAGAGGCAAGAACCTTAGGGATTATCTTGTTAAAACTGATGTCTCTAGGATGAATCTACAACCAGCAACACATTTTTTATCAAAGCAGACTACTAAATTAGGATGTATAAAGTGCACGTGTGTAACCTGCCAATATTTGTTGGCTGGTGATTCTTTTAATCACCCTCACACTGGCAGAAAAATCATGATTAAATATCGTTTAACATGCAATTCCACTCATACAGTCTATCAAATAATATGCCCATGTGGGCTGAGTTATGTTGGAAAGACCGATAGAAAGTTCAAAGAAAGAATGACTTGTCATAGGTCAGCGATCAGAAGTGCCTTAGAGACGGGGAGCAGCGAGCAACCTGTCACAAGGCACTTTTTAGCATGCAAGCATCCGATTAGCAGTATCCGCTATATGATGATTGATCATGTTCCTATCAATATTCGAGGAGGAGATCGTAGTTCCAAATTACTACAGTTGGAAGCTAGGTGGATAGCTAAGCTTGATGTAATATATCCAAGAGGTCTCAATGAGCACCTGTCTTATACTTGCTTTTTATAAATATTCCTCATGATATTGTTATTATCTACTAAGTTCAGTGTTATTTAGATTATGGTCATAGATGGTCCTGGTGTGAGCAATGTAGGACAAATTAAGGTGTCATCTTTGTTTATGATTACACTGATGTGCTTAGCATATATTAGTCTATAGGACTCCTTCTTAAACTGCAAATAGATTATGCAATTATTTATATAGAGCGCCTGTATTGAGGATTTAATGGTTTAACATTATTTGTGATGTTTTTGCTGGTATTGAAAAAATCTGCACGATACAAATAGCTGTTACTAGACATCTTAACATAGTATAATGACACTGAAACAACAACGCTGCTGAATACTTTCGTATGTGATGTTTAGGTACAATGTGCTTGTTAACTGTTTCAGCTATTTGCAATTTCTTACAGCTCTGTATACATTTTGTTGTGGACTGGTTTCCTAGGTGATGGAATGCTTTCACGTAATGTGCTGACAGCACTATTACATCATTTCCTGCAGCTCCTGCCCGGATGTTCGGGTTTGGAACAGCTGAGGGGATTCACGCGGGTTGTTTAAATAGGTATGTTGTGTTTGTTTTATTTCAATAAAGCCTGACAACAGTGGGGTGTCCACTGAAACGTTGTTAACCACATCTGTGTGTGCAACTTTTATGTTATGCCTTGAGTGCCACGTCTTTTTCCTGGTTTATATATATATATATATATATATATATATATATATATATATTGCTCAAAAAAATAAAAGGAACACTAAAATAACACATCCTAGATCTGAATGAATTAACTATTCTTATTACATACTTTGGGGTATATGCAATTGCGGTCGAATTCCCGAAATTGTCGAATTTCGGGTCATTTTCGCCCAAAAAAAAAAATTCGCCTATGCAATTCAGTGCTTTCCAACCAAAAAACGGACTTTCAAAATTAGACTTTTTGAAATTCGAATTTTTGCAAATTCGACTTTTCTGCAATGATACAAGTGCTGCAATTCGACCAAAGCATATTCAATTCAAGTTTGGAAATTCGACAGCAGTGCTTTTAGACAGCAAATTCGTCATTTTCAATCCGCCACACTTTGGAGGGTGAAAACAATAAAAAAAAAATTTAACATGTTTTTTTTGGTGGTTTTTTTTTTAGGAATAGCATATCTATTTATATTAGAAGGGATTAGGTACTTTTTTTTTTTTTTTGGAGGCACAAATATTATTTATATATTTTTTAAAATATTTTTTTTTTTTTTTTTTTTTTTTTTTATTGCTGGAACGGTAAAATCCTTTAAAAAAATGGCGTGGGGTCCCCCCTCCAAAGCATAACCAGCCTCGGGCTCTTCGAGCTGGTCCTGGTTCTAAAAATGCAGGGAAAAAATTGACAGGGGATCCCCCGTATTTTTAAAACCAGCACCGGGCTCTGCGCCTGGTGCAAAAAATACGGGGGACAAAACGAGCAGGGGTCCCCCGTATTTTTCACACCAGCATCGGGCTCCACTAGCTGGACAGATAATGCCACAGCCGGGGGTCACTTTTATGCCGTGCCCTGCGGCCGTGGCATTAAATATCCAACTAGTCACCCCTGGCCGGGGTACCCTGGGGGAGTGGGGACCCCTTCAATCAAGGGGTCCCCCCCCCAGCCACCCAAGGGCCAGGGGTGAAGCCCGAGGCTGTCCCCCCCCATCCAATGGGCTGCGGATGGGGGGGCTAATAGCCTTTTGTGATAATGAAAAGAATATTGTTTTTTCCAGCAGTACTACAAGTCCCAGCAAGCCTCCCCCGCAAGCTGGTACTTGGAGAACCACAAGTACCAGCATGCGGGAGAAAAACGGGCCCGCTGGTACCTGTAGTACTACTGGGAAAAAAATACCCAAATAAAAACAGGACACACACACCGTGACAGTAAAACTTTATTTCATACGTCGACACACACATACTTACCTATGTTCACACGCCGACATCGGTCCTCTTCTCCATGTAGAATCCACGGATACCTGAAAATAAAAGATCAATATACTCACCTCAGCCATGGTCCAGAGATACATCCACGTACTTGGCAAAAAAAGAAAACAAACACACGGGCCACCGGACTGAAAGGGGTCCCATGCTGACACATGAGACCCCTTTCCACGAATGAGACCTGTCAGTGACAGCTGTCACACAAAGGTCTCTAAAGCCAATCAGGAAGCGCAACTTCGTTGCGCTCACCTGATTGGCTGTGCGCTGTCTGAACTCAGACAGCGCATCGCACAGCCCCGTCCATTTTATTCAATGGTGGGAACTTAGCGGCTAGCGGTGAGGTCACCCGCCGGTCAGCGGCTGACCGCGGGTAACCCCACCGCTAGCCGCTAAGTTCCCACCATTGAAACTAATGGAGCGGCTTTGCGATGCGCTGTCACAGCACAGACAGCGCACAGCCAATCAGGTGAGCGCCACGGAAGTAGCGCTTCCTGATTGGCTGAAGGGACTTCAGTGACATGAGTCACGTGATGTCCCGGCATTCGGGAGAAAGGGGTCTGATGTGAAAGCATGGGACCCCTTTTAGTCCGGTATGGAGCGGGTGTTCGGTTTGTTTTTTTAACAAGTACGTGGATTTATATCTGGACGTGGATGTACCTCTGGACGCTGGAAGGTGAGTATAATTTTTTCACAGGTACCCTTGGATCGTCGGAGACCGTGGCAGTCGGCGTGTCAACATAGGTAAGTATGTGTGTGTCGGTAGTGTGTAATAAAGTTTTACTATCAAGGTGTCTGTGTCCTGTTTTTATTTGGGTATTTTTTTTCCAGTAGTACTACAGGTACCAGCGGGCCCGTTTTTCTCCCGCATGCTGGTACTTGTGGTTCTCCAAGTACCAGCTTGCGGGGGAGGCTTGCTGGGACTTGTAGTACTACTGGAAAAAAACAATATCTTTTTATTATCACAAAAGGCTATCAGCCCCCCCATCCGCAGCCCATTGGATGGGGGGGGACAGCCTCGGGCTTCACCCCTGGCCCTTGGGTGGCTGGGGGGGGGGACCCCTTGATTGTAGGGGTCCCCACTCCCCCAGGGTACCCCGGCCAGGGGTGACTAGTTGGATATTTAATGCCACGGCCGCAGGGCACGGCATAAAAGTGACCCCCGGCTGTGGCATTATCTGTCCAGCTAGTGGAGCCCGATGCTGGTGTGAAAAATACGGGGGACCCCTGCTCGTTTTGTCCCCCGTATTTTTTGCACCAGCACCAGGCGCAGAGCCCGGTGCTGGTTTTAAAAATACGGGGGATCCCCTGTCAATTTTTTCCCCGCATTTTTAGAACCAGGACCAGCTCGAAGAGCCCGAGGCTGGTTATGCTTTGGAGGGGGGACCCCACGCCATTTTTTTTTCCGGGTTTTTCCCGTTTTTTCCCGTTTTTTAAAATCGCGGCAAAATCCGCCAAATCGGCCGATTTTCGCCCGCGGGTCTGTCGAATCCGTTTTGCATTGAATATGGTGAATTCCAGCAGCCACCTGCCGGAATTCACCTGTCGAATTGTGTCGAATTTAAAAACGGCGATAATTTGCCGTGAATTGCATATACCCCTTTGTTCTTTACATAGTTGACTGTGCTGACAACAAAATCACACAAAAATTATCAATGGAAATCAAATTTATTAACCCATGGAGGTCTGGATTTGGAGTCACCCTCAAAATTAAAGTGGAAAAACACCCTACAGGCTGATCCAACTTTGATGTAATGTCCTTAAAACAAGTCAAAATAAGGCTCAGTAGTGTGTGTGGCCTCCACGTGCCTGTATGACCTCCCTACAACCCACACAAGTGGCTCAGGTAGTGCAGCTCATCCAGGATGGCACATCAATGCGAGCTGTGGCAAGAAGGTTTGCTGTGTCTGTCAGCGTAGTGTCCAGAGCATGGAGGCGATACCAGGAGACAGGCCAGTACATCGGGAGATGTGGAGGAGGCCGTAGGAGGGCAACAACCTATCAGCAGGACCGTTACCTCCGCCTTTGTGCAAGGAGGAACAGGAGGAGCACTGCCAGAGCCCTGCAAAAACAGGATTTTGGTACTCACCGTTAAATCCTTTCTCCTAGTCTGTAGAGGATGCTGGGGACTCCAAAAGGACCATGGGGTATAGACGGGATCCGCAGGAGCTTGGGCACACTAAAAAGACTTAAAACTGGGTGTGAACTGGCTCCTCCCTCTATGCCCCTCCTCCAGACCTCAGTTATAGGAACTGTGCCCAGGAGAGATGGACAGTACAAGGAAAGATTTTTGTTTTAACTAAGGGCTACCAAACTACCAGCCCACACTATAAACATACCGTACAACCGGAATAACGCCAAACCAGATAACAGTATGCATAAAACTCCAGCAACCAGCTGCAACAAACCAATACACAACTCGTGTACAAACTAACTTAACCAGTAAGAAAACACACTGCAAGTAATAGTCCGCACTGGGACGGGCGCCCAGCATCCTCTACGGACTAGGAGAAAAGGATTTAACGGTGAGTACCAAAATCCTGTTTTCTCTTACGTCCTAGAGGATGCTGGGTACTCCAAAAGGATCATGGGGATTATACCAAAGCTCCAGAACGGGCGGGAGAGTGCGGACGACTCTGCAGCACCGACTGAGCAAACGCCAGGTCCTCATCGGCCAGGGTATCAAACTTATAGAACTTAGCAAAAGTGTTCGAACCCGACCAAGTAGCTGCTCGGCACAGCTGTAGCACCGAGACACCTCGGGCAGCCGCCCAAGATGAGCCCACTTTCCTGGTAAAATGGGCTTTAACCGATTTCGGCACCGGCAGTCCTACCGAAAAATGAGCCTGCTGGATCGTACTACAAATCCAGCGTGCAATAGTCTGTTTTGAAGCGGGATGACCAATCTTGTTGGCCGCATACAAAACAAACAACGCTTCAGTTTTCCTAGTAACAGCTGTCCTAGAAACATATACTTTTAACGCTCTTACAACATCCAGAGATTTTGGAATCGCCACCTCATCCGTAGCTACCGGAACCACAATAGGTTGGTTAATGTGAAATGAAGAAACCACCTTCGGTAGAAATTGTTGACGAGTCCTCAATTCCGCCCTATCTGAATGAAAAATCAAGTACGGGCTCTTATGCGATAAAGCTGCCAATTCCGACACTCGCCTGGCAGATGCCAGCGCCAAAATCATAACGACCTTCCAAGTGAGAAATTTCAACTCAACCTTATGCAAAGGTTCAAACCAGGAAGACATGAGAAACCGTAAGACGACATCGAGGTCCCATGGAGCTACAGGAGGTACAAACGGCGGATTGATATGCATCACACCCTTCACAAAGGTCTGAACCTCTGGGAGGGCAGCTAACTCTTTTTGAAAGAAAATAGACAAAGCCGAAATTTGTACTTTGATGGAACCCAATTTCAGGCCTGCATCTACGCCCACCTGTAAAAAGTGGAGAAAACGACCCAAGTGAAAATCCTCCGCAGGAGCCTTTTAAAGCTCACACCAGGAAACCTACTTCCTCCAGATACGGTGATAGTGTTTCGCCGTAACCTCTTTCCTAGCCTTAATGAGAGTTGGAATGACTTCCCTGGGAATACCCTTACGAGCTAAGATCTGGCGCTCAACCTCCATGCCGTCAAACGCAGCTGCGGTATGTCTGGAAACACGCATGGACCCTGCAACAACAGATCCTCTCTTAGAGGAAGCGGCCAAGGATCTTCCACCGGCAAGTCTTCAAGATCCGGGTACCAGGCCCTTCTTGGCCAGTCTGGAACGACGAGAATCGCCTGAACCCTTGCTCGACGAATGATCCCCTGCACCTTTGGAATGAGAGGAAGTGGAGGGAACACATACACCGACTGGAAGACTCACGGAGACACCAGGGCTTCCACTGCAGTGGCTTGTGGGTCCCTTGACCTGGAACAATACCTCGGGAGCTTCTTATTGAGCCGAGACGCCATCATGTCTATCAACGGAATTCCCCAGCATCTTGTCACTTCTGCAAATACCTCTTGGTGCAGAGCCCACTCTCCCGGATGGAGGTCGTGTCTGCTGAGGAAATCCGCTTCCCAGTTGTCCACCCCCGGTAGAAAAACTGCTGACAGTGCGCTGACGTGTTGTTCCGCCCAGCGAAGGATCTTTGTGGCCTCCGCCATTGCCGCTCTGCTCCTCGTTCCGCCTTGCCGGTTTATATGGGCCACCGCTGTGATGTTGTCTGACTGTACCAGGATCGGTCGATCCTGAAGAAGACTTTTTGCTTGGAGCAGGCCGTTGTAAATGGCTCTTAACTCGAGAATATTTATGTGGAGACAGGCTTCCTGGAGCGACCATTTTCCCTGGAAATTTCTTCCTTGGGTGACTGCACCCCAGCCCTGGAGACTTGCATCTGTCGTCAGAAGTACCCAATCCTGGATACCGAAACGGCGTCCCCCCAGGAGGTGATGAGCTTGTAGCCACCACAGGAGAGAAATTCTGGCGCTGGGAGATAGTCTTATCTTCCGGTGAATGTGTAGATGAGATCCGGACCATTTGCTCAGCAAGTCCCACTAAAACACGCGGGCGTGAAATCTGCCAAATGGAATGGCTTCGTACGCCGCAACTATCTTTCCCAGAACCCGAGTACAATAATGGATCGACACACTCGTCGGCTTCAGAAGTTCTCTGACCATCGTCTGCAGTTCCCGAGCCCTTTCTTCTGGAAGGAATACATTCTGTAACTGTGTCCAGAATCATGCCCAGAAAAGGAAGCCGAGTGGTCGGAATCAACTGGGATTTCGGCAAATTGAGCACCCAACCGTGCTGTCGCAGAACAGATAGCGACAACTCTACACTTCTCAGCAACCGTTCCTTGGACCTCGCCTTTATCAGGAGATCGTCCAAGTACGGGATAATTGAAACCCCTTGTTTGCGAAGAAGAACCATCATTTCTGCCATGACCTTGGTGAAAATCCTCGGAGCCGTGGAAAGCCCAAACGGCACGTCTGAAATTGGTAATGAGAATCCTGTATCGCAAACTGAGGAAAGCCTGATGTGGAGGATATATATTTGCACATGTAAGTAGGCATCCTTTATGTCGACTGATGCCATAAAATCCCCCCCCTCCAGGCTGGCAATCACCGCTCGAAGGGATTCCATCTTAAACTTGAAGACTTTCAAGTATGGATTGAGGGATTTTAGATTTAGAATTGGTCTGACCGAACCGTCCGGTTTCGGTACCACAAAGAGGCTCGAGTAGAACCCCTTCCCCCAGCTGGGACGGAGGGACGGGAACAATGACCTTCTGTAGACACAATTTTTGAATCGCCGCCCGGACCACCTTCCTGTCCGGAAGAACCACTGGTAATGCCGATATGAAGAACCGGTGAGGGGGCATCTCCTGAAACTCCAGTTTGTATCCTTGAGACATGATTTCTAACACCCAATGATCCAGGTCTGATTGAATCCAGACCTGGCTGAATACCTGAAGACGGCCCTCCACCGGTCCGGACTCCCCCTGGGAAGCCCCAGCGTCATGCGGTGGACTTGGTAGCAGCCGGGGAGGACTTCTGGTCCTGTGCGCCTGAGGCTGCAGGAAGTTTTCTTCCCCGTCCTCTACCCTTTGAGGCAAGGAAAGATGAACCTTTCCCACGCCTGTATTTGTTGTGACAAAAAGACTGCATTTGTTGATGTGGTGCCTTTTTCTGTTGTGTGGGAACATAAGGAAGAAAAGAGGACTTACCCGCGGTCGAGACTAGGTCCGCCAGGCCGTCCCCAAACAAGACAGTACCTTTAAAGGGTAGAGCTTCCATAGACCTCTTGGAGTCGGCATCAGCATTCCATTGATGGATCCACAAGGCCCTCCTGGCAGATATCGACATGGCATTGGTCCTTGATCCCAAGAGACAGACGTCCCTTGCCGCGTCCTTTAGGTAATCAGCAGCGTCCTTAATATAACCGAGAGTTAGAAGGACATTATCTTTATCAAGAGTATCCATGTCACTAGCTAAATTCTCAGCCCATTTAGCAATAGCACTACTCACCGATACCGACGCCACAGCAGGTCTATGCAATGCACCCGTATTAGCGAAAATGGACTTCAGACACGTCTCCAACTTGCGATCCGCCGGATCCTTGAGAGCTGCCGTGTCAGGAGACGGAAGCGCCACCTTCTTAGACAAACGGGATAGAGCTTTATCAACAGTTGGAGATGTCTCCCATTTTTCCCTGTCATCAGAGGGGAAAGGATACGCCATATAAATCCTCTTGGGAATCTGCCATTTCTTATCCGGCGACTCCCAAGCCTTTTCACAAAGAGTATTCATTTCATGAGAGGGGGGAAACTTCACCTCAGGTTTCTTACCCTTGAACAAGCAAATCCTTGTTTCCTGTACCGCAGGTTCATAAGAAATTTGCAAAACATCCTTTATAGCCACAATCATGTACTGAATACTCTTAACTAATCGTGGATGTAACGCAGCCTCAGTGAAGTCAACCTCGGAATCAGAGTCCGTGTCGGTATCCGTATCCCCCACCTGAGTAAAAGGCCTCTTATGGGACCCGGATGGGGTCTGTACCTGAGATAAAGCCTCCTCCATGGACTTTTTCCACACCTGCGTCTGTGACTCAGACTTATCTAACCTCTTAGATAAAGAGGCTACATTGGAATTTATTTATTGTATTAAGGAGAGCTAGTAAATCAGGAGTCGGCTGCGTCGACAGTGCTACATCTAGCCCCGCATCCCCACCTCCTCTGGCGAATAACATTCAGGCTCCGACATGTCGACACGTAGTACCGACACACAACCCACACAGAACCGTCCCAGCAAGGTGACAGGCCTACAATGCAGCCCAGAAGAGGAGACAGAGGGAGTTATGCCAGCTCACACCCCAGCGCCTGTATATTGGTACACAAATATATGTACCCAGTGCTGCCTTATTATCAAAAAGACTGGTACCCCACTGCGGCTGCCCTCTGGAGATGCCCCCTTTACTTGAAATCAGCGTGGAGGTCCCGGCAGCGTCTCTCCCTCCGTCTGGGGCAGGGAGAAAATGCCGCGTGTGAGCCGCGGACCGAAGCTCCGCCCCCTTCCCGGCGGCTTCGGCCCGCCAAATTCAAACTCATGTAAAATGCCGGCGGGGGTCTGTAAAAGGTGCCTCGGCACCCACAATCATATGCCGCCCTTACAAAACTTCAGTAACATGCCTCCCAGGGCGCCACCCCCCCCCCCCCCCCCCCCCCCAGCGCCCTGCACCCTGCACCCAGTGACAACCGTTGGTGATGTGTGTGGGAAGTCTTCTGTCGTCCTGAAGTCTTCTGATCTTCTCATACTCACCCGACTTCTGGCTTCTGTGAGGGGGTGACGGCGTGGCTCTGGGAACAAGCAGCTAGGCGCACCAAGTGATCGAACCCTCTGGAGCTAATGGTGTCCAGTAGCCGAGAAGCGGAGCCTTGAAACTCACAGAAGTAGTTCCTGCTTCTCTCCCCTCACTCCCACGCTGCAGGGAGCCTGTAGCCAGCAGGGCTCCCTGAAAATAAAAAACCTAACAAAAGTCTTTTTCTAGAGAAACTCAGTAGAGCTCCCCTAGTGTGCATCCAGTCACTCCTGGGCACAAAGTCTAACTGAGGTCTGGAGGAGGGGCTTAAGGGAGGAGCCAGTTCACACCCAGTTTTAAGTCTTTTTAGTGTGCCCAAACTCCTGCGGATCCCGTCTATACCCCATGGTCCTTTTGGAGTCCCCAGCATCCTCTAGGACGTAAGAGAAATGACCTTCAGCAAGCTACAAATGTGCATGTGTCTACTCAAACGATCAGAAACAGACTCCATGAGGGTGGTATGAGGGCCCGACGCCCACAGGTGGGGGTTGTGCTTACAGCCCAACACCGTGCAGGACGTTTGGCATTTGCCAGAGAACACCAAGATTGGCAAATTCGCCACTGGCACCCTGTGCTCTTCACAGATGAAAGCAGGTTCTCACTGAGCACATGTGACAGAGTCTGGAGACGCCAAGGAGAACGGTCTGCTGCCTGCAACATCCTCCAGCATGACCGGTTTGGCAGTGGGTCAGTAATGGTGTGGGGTGGCATTTCTTTGGGGGGCCGCACAGCCCTACATGTGCTCGCCAGAGGTAGCCTGACTGCCATTAGGTACCGAGATGATATCCTCAGTCCCCTTGTGAGACCATATGCTGGTGCGGTTGGCCCTGGGTTCCTCCTAATGCAAGACAATGCTAGACCTCATGTGGCTGGAGTGTGTCAGCAGTTCCTGCAAGTCGAAGGCATTGATGCTATGGACTGGCCCGCCCGTTCCCCAGACCTGAATCCAATTGAGCACATCTGGGACATCATGTCTTGCTCCATCCACAAATGCCACGTTGCTCCACAGACTGTCCAGGAGTTGGCGGATGCTTTAGTCCAGGTCGGAGGAGATCCCTCAGGAGACCATCTGCCACCTCATCAGGAGCATGCCCAGGTGTTGTAGGGAGATCATACAGGCACGAGTAGGCCACACACACTACTGAGCCTCATTTTGACTTGTTTTAAGGACATTACATCAAAGTTGGATCAGCCTGTAGTGTATTTTTCCACTTTAATTTTGAGGGTGACTCCAAATCCAGACCTCCATGGATTAATAAATTTGATTTCTATTGATAATTTTTGTGTGATTTTGTTGTCAGCACATTCAACTATGTAAAGAACAAAGTATTTAATAAGAATATTTCATTAATTCAGACCTAGGATGTGTTATTTTAATGTTCCCTTTATTTTTTTTGAGCAGTGTGTATGTGTATATATATATATATATATATATATACACACACACACACACACACACACACACACACACACACACACACAAAATTGAGTACATCACTGCAAAGGAAAACTATAGGTAGGGGTTTTTGAAGTAATAGGTAGGAGAGAAAGACCCAGTCTTATCCCAATTGATATGCCTGAATATATCCCAGACGTATCCATTAGGGCATGCAGAGTGGGGAGTGAACTTTCCATTTGAATTAAAAATAGGATCATATCTTCAGCATACAGGCCAATTTTCTCCTGCCTCTGTAAGATCTCTGAGGAAGCTCTGACTGCACATGCCAGTGGTTCTATGGCCAAAGCAAATAACAGTGGGGTCAATGGGCCTCCCTGTCTAGTCCTGCGCTCAAGGAAAAAAAAGACCCGGTATTAAACCAATTTACATTAACCCAGGCAGCCAGACAAGAGTAAAGTAGTATGATCCATCCTAGGAAAGTAGGGCCCACCCCAAATCTAAAGAACACTTCCCAAAGAAATGGCTATTACACTGAATTCAAATGCCCTGGCCATGTCAAGGGAGACAGCCACAGTGTCATCCATCTCGTCATCAGACACCTGAAAATAGGTAAAAAGCAGTCTAAGATTAATGGCATTAGCTCTACAGGCCATAAAGCCTATTTGGTCGGGATGGACAATTTTCAACACAACCTTATTAAGCTGAAAGGCCAAAATGTTTCCAAAGATATGTGAATAACAATGAGATGGAATCATAGGAATCAGGATATAACAGGTCCTTACCCAGATTCTGGCTAACCACTATTAGGGCCTCCGCCATAAAAGGAGGAGGAGAATAAACCTCTAACAGAGCCTGAAAGTTTTCCAGTAATTTAGGAACATATGGGGGTATTCAATTAAGTGCCATTTTTTTGACTGGTCAAAAAAACGGCACAAATTCGACACAATTTTGGACATTTTTTAATGCTTTTTTAATCCATTTTCGCCTATGCCCTTTTCACTTTTTTTTTTGTCGAATCTGCATGGGCGATACAAATGTTTTTTTTTGCCAGTGCCGGATTGTTTAACCAGTCAAAAAAAAATCGCACTGGCATTGAATAGGTTGAATGTAAATCTGACCTAAAAATGGGCAAAAAAATTAAGTTTTTTCGACTGGTTGAAAAAACTGCACTTATTGAATACACCCCTAAGAAATCTAAATGGGTCTGCTATAAGTCAACTGGAAGACCATTCACTCCAGGGGCCTTACTAGTAGGGAAGGTTTTTATAGGATATTATAACTTCTTCCAGTGTAATGGGGAATCTAAGTATTGTTGATGAGTGTCAGACATAGTGTGTAGCATATCTCAGCGACCGCAGGGAATGAGAAAGTAGAGCTGGGGAAAGAAAACATTTTGGAAGAACAGGAGTAACAATGTCCCTCTGGGAATCTCTGTCGCCATACATGTTCCAAGCCCATTTCTGAAATAAGCCAAGGACCTTCCCTTCATCTATCCATGGACTCATCTGACACAGTATTGTGATCCCTACGGGATTGGTATGAAATGCCTCCAATCAAAATGCCGACGTTCAAAATCCCGACACCAATTGACTGATGGTCAAAATACCGACATTTAAAATACCGACATGTAAAATGCAGACAGGTCAAAATACCGACATGCGTTTTTGTTGTTTTTTTGTGTGTATGTCGACATAAGTCAACATGGACACCATATAAGATGTACCGCGGCCCTTCGCATGGCTCACTGTGCTCGCCATGCTTCGGGCACGGTGCCTCGCTGCGCTCGGCACACTATTATATTCCCCCTCCAGGTCCACTGGGATGGTAAAGTATGAACAAGTCGGTTTCAATTAAAAAAAGCATGAAAAACTCATGTCGGTATTTTGACCTGTCGGCATTTTACATGTCTGTGTTTTGATCTTGTCGGTATTTTAAATGTCGGTATTTTGTCCATGTCGGTATTTTGAACGTCTGTATTTTGATTGGAGGTAAACTGACTGCATCCCATCCCTACATATATATAACGGGCACATTCTGAAAATTCAGTATGAAATCACAGGCCATGGACATGGTAGTGGAACCAAAACAAGGAGAACATACTGTACATTGCTAGTAAAACAAAAGGTGAGGCACAGATGATATCAGCAAGGAAAACAAAATGGCCTAACAAGTCCACCTACACTTTATGGAAAAGAAATCACATGGATTTGTGTATGAGAACAGAAACCCCCTCAAGTGTAATAGTGGGAGGAAGAATGGAATGCCCATCCCACCCATGACTTTTTAAGAGAAAGGATACATCCACCCATCAAGTGTCTCTCCAATAAACAGACGATGCCCAGGAGTGAACCTTAATCTGGCGTAGAACTAGTATTTTATTTTTCCCTTACGTCCTAGAGGATACTGGGGTCCACATTAGTACCATGGGGTATAGATGGGTCCACTAGGAGCCACGGGCACTTTAAGAATATGATAGTGTGGGCTGGCTCCTCCCTCTATGCCCCTCCTACCAGACTCTGTTTAGAAAATATGCCCGGAGGAGCCGGTCATGCTTGGGAAGCTCCTGAAGAGTTTTCTGCATTTATTTTCTATTTATTATTTTCAGGCAGGTCTGGTTTACAGACCCGCAGCATGCCGCCTCCCCTAACAGAGCCAGAAGTCAGAAGAGTGGTGAGTAGGTGGCCGGCTGTAATGGCGGCACAAGGGTAGGAGCGCAGCGCTGACATGCAGGCTGCGCTCCATGCTTCAGAGACACTAGTGACCGCTGTGAGGAGCGAGCTGAAGCCACTAATGATACCCACACTGGCAGTACACTATAGGGGTTTTAACCCACTTTAGAACAGAATATTTACCTCAGCCAGTATAAAAAACCTGGGAAGACCGCGTGCCATTAAGGGTGCGGGGCTTGACCATGAGCGGATCCAGCAGCTCACCAGCGCCATTTTCCCTCTGCAGCTATACATAGGCAGATTGGCAGGGAAGCGCAGCTTCTCCACAAGGACTCCAGAGAACACCTCAGCAGTACCAGGGGGTAATAGTGGGGGGGGGGGGGGGGGGGGGGGGTTGGGGGGTAGAGCAATATTTGGTGTACTAAGCCCTATTAAGGATACTTAGTTTGCGACCCAGCTAAACTTGTTCTTTAGCTACAGGGGCACTGTGTGGCTGGCTCCATTACACTATGTCTCCCTAGAAGGGCTCTGTGTGGGTTAACTGTGCTTTTAACCTATTTCCTGTGTGTATGTTCTTTCACATTTACTATGTCAAAGGAGTGTGTATCATGCACAGCAGAGTGTTTTTCACAATCTGCGGGATCACATTCTCAGGCTAGTGGTTCTGAACTAGTATGATTAGATTCATTAAAAGGGATGATTTCAAATAAATTATCCCAAAATGAAGAGATGCAATACTTAAGGCAATCTGTTGATGACCTCATGAATAGAGATTCAGTGATCATTCCAGCGTCTCAGACCCCTGCCATTTGTCCACAGAAGCGTACTCTGGCCCAAATCATGCAGGCTGATACAGATGATGATGATGATGTATCAGACCCAGAGGAGGGTGAGGTGGACTCAGGAGGGGGAGATGCAGCTTTGTCACGGGGTATACAGGCCCTGATAGCAGCTATTAGAGATGTCCTGCACATTCCTGATAAGGTGTCAGAGGACGAGGTGGAATCTTATTTTAATGTGAAAAAGAAATCCTCAGCTACTTTCCCTGCATCTAAGGAATTACATTCCCAATTTGAAGCAACTTGGGTAAATCCTGACAAGAAGTTTCAGGTCCCAAAACAGTTGCTCACATCCTTCCCGTTTCCTCAGGATAGGAAAAAATGGGAAAACCCACCGATAGTTGATGCATTGGTTTCTAGGCTGTCGCGTAAGATAATTTTATCTTTTCCTGGGGCAACTTCCTTGAAGGATGCTGCAGACGGCAAGATTGAGACCACTCTCAAATCTCTGTACACAGCTGCGCGGGTGGCCCAGAGACCCACTATAGCTTGTGCATGGATCTCTAGGGCCATTGCAAAATGGTCAGGTAATCTAATTGACGGGTTAGATTCCTTATCCAGGGGGGAGATAATTTTACTCCTACAGCATACACAGGATTCTGCTAACTTTATAGTGGAGGCCATAAAGGAAATTGGTTTACTTAATGCACGCACCACTGCACATGGCAGTGTCAGCACGCAGGGGCTTGTGGCTACGCCAGTGGACTGCGGACGCGGATTCCAGGAAAGGCATGGAAAACCTACCTTTCACAGGTGAAGTCCTTTTTGGAGATGAACTGGATACGTGGATATCCAAGGCTACAGCAGGTAAGTCTACATACCTTCCTTCCGCAGCTCCCCCGGCTAGAAAATCCTACACTGCTCCAACTCTGCAGTCCTTTTGGACACCGAAGTTTAAAAACAAAACCAAAGGTTCTACGGCCTTCAAAGGCAATAGAGGTAAACCCAGAAAACCAGCAACTGCAGGTTCACAGGAACAGAACCCCGGTTCTGCTTCCTCTAAGCCTTCAGCATGATGGTGGACTGCACTGCCTGGAAGACAGGCAGGTGGGAGCCCATTTAAGATTCTTCAGTCACATATAGGAAACGTCATGCCAGGATGCCTGGGTCAAAGATCTTATAGCCTAGGGCTACAGACTGGAGTTTCAGAAACTCCCACCTCACAGATTCTTCAGATCAGGCTTGCCAGCTTCTCAAGAAGCAAGTATGACTTTACAGGAAGCAATTCAAAAACTGGTACAGACTCAGGTCTATGTTCCAGTTCCGCTTCAGCTGCAAAACCAGGGTTATTATTCCAACCTGTTTGTAGCACTGAAACTGGACGGTTCGGTAAGGCCCATTTTAAATCGTTGTCGTTGAACCCGTATTTACGGGTGTTCAAGTTCAAGATGGAGTCTCTGAGAGCAGTGATCTCGGGCTGGAGGAGGGGGAATTCTTGGTGTCTCTGGATATCAAGGATGCGTACCTTCATATTCCAATTTGGCCGCCTCATCAGGCTTATCTAAGGTTTGCCTTACAGGACCGTCACTACCAGTTCCAGGCCCTGCCATTTGGCCTCTCTACGGCACCGAGGGTGTTCAGCAAGGTAATGGCAGAGATGATGTTTCTCCTCCGCAAACAGGGAGTGAACATAATTCTAGTGATGAGCGGATTCGGTTTTACTCGGTTTTACTCGGTTCTCAAAACGGCATCTTATTGGCTCACGGATGTCACGTGTTTTGGATAGCCAATAAGATGCCGTTTTGAGAACCGAGTAAAACCGAACCTCGCTCATCACTACATAATTCCGTACCTGGACGATCTGCTGATAAAAGCACCATCCAGGGCGAGGTTGTTAGACAACATTGCCCTCTCAACCCGACTACTTCAGGATGACGGGTGGATTCTGAACCTACCAAAAACTCATCTGGAACCAACACGGAGGCTTCCGTTCCTGGGGATGATACTGGATACGGAGGCACAGAAGGTATTCATTCCATTGGAAAGGCATTGGTGATCCAGTCGATGGTGCGGGATGTTCTGAAACCAACAAAGATGGTAGCCGCCTACGAGGCGCTACAGTATGTAAGGTTCCATGCAGGGCCCTTCCGACTGGATCTATTGGACAAGTGGTCCGGATTGCATTTGCACATGCACCAGAGAGACCGTCTGTCCCCAAAAGCCAGGATTTCTCTTCTGTGGTGGCTTCAGACTTCTCACCTGACCGAGGGCCGAAGGTTCTAGATTCAAAATTGGATTCTGCTAAGCACAGACGCAAGCCTCAGAGGTTGGTGTGCAGTCACCCAAGGAGAACAGTTCCAAGGAAAATGGTCGTCAGGAAGCCATCCATTCTTCCGATCAACATTCTTGATCTAAGGGCCATATATAGCACCCTTCTGCAGGCATCGCATCTTCTTCAAGATCAAGCCATTCAAGTTCAGTTGGACAATGTGACAGCTGTAACGTACATAAACCGACAAGGCGAAATGAAGAGCAGAGCAGCAATGTCAGAGGTAACAAGGATTCTCCTCTGGGCAGAAAGACACGCTGTGGCGTTGTCTGCGATCTTCATTCCGGGAGTAGGCAACTGGGAAGCAGACTTCCTCAGCAGACACGACCTCCACCTAGGAGAGTGGGGCCTTCACACGGAGGTGTTCGGGTGCATGACACGTCGGTGAGGAATTCAACAAATCAACATGATGCCCTCTCGTCTCAACAAGAAGCTCAAGCGGTATTCTTTCAGGTCGAGGGACTCACAATCGGTGGCAGGCGCTCTGGTGACTCCATGGGTCTACCAGATGGTGTACGTGTTTCCCCCACTCCCATTGATCCCAAAGATTCTCAAAAGAATAAAGAGGGAAAAGGTTCAAGCAATTCTCATTGGTCCGGACTGGCCAAGAAGGGCCTGGTATGCGGATCTACTGGAGATGCTCCTAGAGGACCCGTGGCCTCTACCTCTCCACAAGGACCTTCTCCAACAGGGGCCGTTCGTCTATCAAGACTTACCACGGCTACGTTTGATGGCATGGAGGTAGAGCATCAAATTCTAACCCAGAAAAGGATCCTGGATAGGGTTATTCCAACCCTTATCCAAGCCAGAAAGAGGGTAACGTCTAAACATTACCACCGTATTTGGACAAAATACATCTCTTGGTGTGAGAACAGGAAATTTCCTGCGGTGGAATTTCAACTGGGACGTTTTCTTCTTTTTCTGCAGTCAGGTCTAATAGAGGGCCTACGTTTTGGCTCCATAAAAGTCCAGATTTCGGCCTTATCCGTTTTCTTCCAGTAACAATTGGCTTCTCTCCCTGAGGGTCAGACATTTTTGAAGGGGGTTCTGCACATCCAACCGCCCTTTATGCCTCCTACGGCACCTTGGTATCTCAACGTGGTATTGCAGTTCCTGCAATCGGAATGGTTTGAGCCTTTACAGGACGTAGACGTCAAGTTTCTTACGTGGAAAGCTGTCACACTGTTGGCATTGGCTTCTGTGAGGCGTGTGTCGGAGCTGGGGGTGTTGTCTCACAAGAGCCCCTATCTAATTTTTCATGAAGATAGGGCTGAACTTAGAACTCATCAGCAATTTCTTCCAAAGGTGGTGTCTGCGTTTCATATCAACCAACCTATTGTGGTTCCGGTGGTTACCAACACTTCTGCTACTTCAAAGTCCTTGGATGTTGTGAGGGCTTTGAAAGATCTATGTGAAGCGGACAGCTCGTCACAGAAAATCTGACTCGCTGTTTGTTCTCTATGATCCCAATAAAGGGGTTCATTCTGAGTTGATCGCTCGCTAGCAGTTTTTAGCAGTCGTGCAAACGCAATGCTGCCGCCCACTGGGAGTGTATTTTAGCTTAGCAGAAGTGCGAACGAAAGGATCGCAGAGCGGCTACAAAAAAAAATTTGTGCGGTTTCAGAGTAGCTCCAGACCTACTCCTAGCTTGCGATCTCTTCAGACGATTCAGTTTCGGATTTGACGTCACAAACACGCCCTGCGTTCGCCCAGCCACGCCTGCCTTTTTTCGAACACTCCCTGAAAACGGTCAGTTAACACCCAGAAACGCCCACTTCATGTCACTCACTCTGCGGTCAGCAGTGCGACTGAAATGCATCGCTAGACCCTGCGCAAAACTACATCGGCCGTTGTGAAAGTACATTGCGTGTGCGCATTGCGCCGCATGCGCAGAGGTGCCGTTTTTTAGCTTCATCGCTGCGCAGCGAACATTTTCTGCTAGCGATCAACTCGGAATGACCCCCAAAATTTGGTGCAAAGCAGACAATTGCACAGTGGATCAGGCTTACTATCCAGCATGCTTATTCCACGGAAGGTTTGCTGTGTTCAAAATCTGTACAGGCCCACTATACTTGGTCGGTGGGTTCTTCCTGGGTGGCTGCCTGGGGTGTCTTGGCTTTACAGCTCTGCCGAGCAGCTACTTGGTCCGGTTTGAACATGTTTGCTAAGTTCTACAAGTTCAATATTTTGGCCTCTGAGGACCTTCAGTTTGGTCAATCAGTTCTACAGAAACCTCAGCACTCTCCCACCCGGTTTGGGAGCTTTGGTAAATCCCCACGGTACTATTGTGGACCCCAGTATCCTCTAGGACATAAGAGAAAATAGGATTTTAATTACCTACCGGTAAATCCTTTTCTCGTAGTCCGTAGAGGATACTGGGCGCCCGCCCAGTGCTTCATTTCTTCCTGCACTGTTACTTGGTTAAGTATTGTTTGTTCAGTGGTTGCTGTTCCTGGTTTCAAGTTTTGTTAGCTTGGCTTTCCTTTAGTTTGTGTGTGCTGGTTCTGAATCTCACCACTATCCTTTTATATCGTTCTCTCAAAGTATGTTCATCTCCTCGGGCACAGTTTCCTAGATGGAGTCTGGTAGGAGGGGCATAGAGGGAGGAGCCAGCACACAGTATCAAATTCTTAAAGTGCCCACAGCTCCTAGTGCACCCGTCTATACCCCATGGTAATACTGTTGACCCCAGTATCCTCTACGGCCTACGAGAAAAGGATTTACCGGTAGGTAATGGAAATCCTATTTCATCATTCAAGCCCACACACATTCCATGACAAAATATTTAAAATGTTAAGGGTGGAAAGCAATGAGCAGACAGTAAGGCCACAGTCCTATTCTCAAAAACGGACAAGAGAAGAAACACTTCTAAGCACTCCACCAGCCCCATCACAGAATTCTATAAGTAGCCGCCAGCCTCAACACTTAAGACATATATGTTTATGATTAAAGAAACGAAAAACATAAAAAAACAGCAAAAAATAAAATAAAACCTCCCCCACACTAAACACTCACCCCAACACAGGTATGCTTAGACCTGAACATGAAAATGACAAAAACTAAACTAGGAAAAAAGTATTAGGGCGACTTTACCCATTAAATTAGAGGAAATTATGGCCCTCATTCCGAGTTGATCGGTCGCAAGGCGAATTTAGCAGAGTTACACACGCTAAGCCTACGCCTACTGGGAGTGTATCTTAGCTTCTTAAAATTGCGACCGATGTAATCGCAATATTGCGATTACAAACTACTTTGCAGTTTCTGAGTAACTTCAACCTTACTCTGCCTGTGCGATCAGTTCAGTGCTTGTCGTTCCTGGTTTGACGTCACAAACACACCCAGCGTTCGCTCAGACACTCCCCCGTTTCTCCAGCCACTCCTGCGTTTTTTCCGGAAACGGTAGCGTTTTCAACCACACGCCCATAAAACGCCGTGTTTCCGCCCAGTAACACCCATTTCCTGTCAATCACATTACGATCGCCGGAGCGATGAAAAAGCCGTGAGTAAAAATACTATCTTCATTGTTAAATTACTTGGCGCAGTCGCAGTGCGAATATTGCGCATGCGTACTAAGCGGATTTTCATTGCGATGCGATGAAAAATACCGAGCGAACGACTCGGAATGAGGGCCTATGTCCACATCATAGAAGAAAAAAAAACCTCTAGGAAGACTCCTACAATCACAGTAATAATCATCCAAAAGAGAGCTACAAATATCGAAACACATTCTATATATGGCAGGAGTACAGTACACAGAATAAAAAGGACTTTCAAAGAAGTGGCAGTTGCAGCATGTTAAAGATATGCATCAAGGTGGAATAGCGTGGCCCGGTGCCTGCAAGTCGAGTCATGTCCCAGCTTCACGGGGAGAGTCAAAGTGGGTATGGCCTCCAACCACCACCAGCTGCCGAGCTGGGAACAACATGTATTAGTGCAGTTGAGCATCCCGCAGACATCGTTTTGCTTGAAGGAATTGGGAATGGGTTTTTTGGATCTCAGCAGAGAGTCCTGGAAAACTGAAACTCTCTGCCCATTATACTCCAAGGGACCCTTGTTTCTGGCCACCCGAAGGATAGCCTTGCGATCCTTGTAATGCAGAACTTTAGTAATAAATGTGCGCTGTGGTGCTCCAGACAGAAGAGAACGAGTGGTGATATGATGGGCATGCTCAACACCAAACTGTTCTTAAAAGAATCCTTTACCTCACACAGTCAGCATCCACAATTCTAGAAACTATGCAGGGTCCGCACCTCCTTTTTCAGGTAACTCCACAAAATGGACATTATTCCTCCCAAAGCGCCCCCCTCAGTGTCTGTCAACTTTTGCTGATAAGCCACAATCTGACTCTCCAAAGAGAACCGTCTGCCCAGGTCAGTGGCATTGTTATCGTTAAGCGTAGAGATTCTCAGTTTCCCCTCTAATTTTTTTATTATCCTGGTGAATGAGGTAGATATCAATGTGCACCTCTGTCACCCGGTCCGCCAGTCTCTTCTCTGAGTCAGTGATGACCTGCAGTATATGCTCTATCGTAATCGTGGCAGGTGTCGCCATGTCAGGATGGCACAGATTCAAGAACAGGTACGTCTTGCTACCTAGTTGCTGTAGATTCCTGCGACTTCTGAACCATTAGGTAATTATAGTAGAGAAAGTACGTACAAAGGGGGTTATTCAGGTTTTTAACCAAACCAAAAAACCAAGCAGCTGGGCAAAACCATGTTGCACTGCAAGTGGCGCAGATGTAATGTGCAGAGAGAGTTAGATTTGGCTGGGTTATATTGTTTCTGTGCAGGGTATATACTGTCTGCTTAATTTTCACACTGCAATTTAGATTTCAGGTTAAACACACCACACCCAAAGCAACTCTCTCTGCACATTACATCTGCCCCACCTGAAGTGCAACATGCTTTTGCCCAGTTGTGCGCTTTTTTTGTTTGCACTCCTCCGGAGTGAAGGAATCAAAGACACCAGCAGCAGAGTATCAGAGGACAGATATCCTCAACACCATGTAGAAGGGGGTCAGAAGGTTGCACTGAACCACAACAATGTGGCTGTGGAGAAGAGGGAGAATAACACCGCAGCTTCCTATATCTCCATGCAGCATCGGTAGAGTCGAGTCGAGTCAGGTATCAGCAGCATAGGCATCAGAAGCAGCCCCAGGCAATGACAGCCTCCAAAGCAGAAACCATACGAACACAGAGACAGAGACTAAAATCAAAGATGGCTGTACAACAAAGCAGGAGTTCAGGGGCTCACAGAACCACAGTGGCTGGTTAGAAGCAGGCTCTGGAAGCTATTCCACCACATGGGGAAGAATAACCACAAGGAGACCCCGGGAGGAAGCAGAGAAGCCAGATTACAAAATTCAGGTGGCTGCCAAACATTTTCAGCACACGGGATCAGAGCCGCATAGGGCTGCAGCTGCAGGCACACAGCCCAAAGGACCTCCAAAGCTAACAGGTGACTTACTAGATCAGCAGAGAGGTGATAGGAGAAACTTTAGGGCTGCAGAATAAGCAAGACAGGACATAGTTGCTGGCTGCTCTGGGAGAGAGCAGCCAGGTTGGCTCTTCTGCGGAGCAGTGTGGGGGTGTGACCCATCACGGGATGCAGTGGAAGCGTGACAATACAAGGAGGGGGTACAGGGGTGTGATGGCCATGATTGCGTCATTGTATCCGTGTCCCCCAATTTACAATGCCGAGATTATCGTGATTACGATGACACAAATCAGTGAAAATCGAATCATCGACCGCCCACTTTACTCGTTGGGCAGGCAGAAATCGGAAGATTTGCCCGTTCTTCTTGGGGGGCTGGGAGAGCCACATAATTTTCAGGAACCTTTCCGACGTGTGTCTAATGCTGGGTACACACTGGTCAATATATACGTTATTGTAAGAACTTACCGTTGATAATGGTATTTCTCCTAAGTCCACAGGATCACAATGGGATATGATGAAGTGACAGCGGATTTGCACCAATCGGTCAAAGCTTTTGCGGCCTTTCAGCATGCAACGGGCCTGTCTATATATCCCCGCCTCCTTGCTCAGGCAAATCAGTTGTATTCCAAAGCTCAAGGCAGGAGCATCATAGATAGCCCTAATCAGGCAATAAGAACACACATGCACACCCTTCGGTACAAGAAGGAAGAGGTTAGTGAGTAAAAGGATCCTCAAATCGGGTGCGTCAGGGTTGGGATCCCTGTGGACTTAGGAGAAATACCGTTATCAACGGTAAGTTCTTACCATAACACTTATTTCTCCTGCAGGGTCCACAGGTTATCCACAGGATAACAATGGGAATTCCCAAAGCAATTTAGTGGTGGGGATACTCCTGATTGGACAGGAGAATCCTTTGCCCGAATTCAGCGTCATGAGAGGCAAAGGTATCCAAGGCATAATGTCTAATGAATGTGCTAGTGGAAGACCATGTGGCCGCCTTACATATCTGTTCTGCTAAAGCACCACATTGTGCTGCCAATGGTGGACCTACCTACGAGTAGAGTGAGCAGAGACATTAGCTGGAACAGGGAGATCAGCCTGAGAATATGCTTCTGAAATCGTCATCCAAAGCCATCTTGCCAGTGTCTGCTAATCAGCAGGCCATCCTCTCTTGTGAAATCCATAGAGAATGAAGAGAGAATCTGTCTTTCTGATGGCACTGGTATGATCCCCGTAGATCCTTAATGCACGGACCAGCGATGCATCTCCCGCAGAAATGCCCGGTACCTGGAAAGCCGGGACTACAATTTCTTAATTAAGGTGGAATTTAGACACCACCTTCGGAGGATACCCAGATCTAGTTCTGAGAACTGCTTTATCTGGATGAAAAATCAGAAATGGGGAACGACATGATAATGCTCCTAAATCTGATACTCTTCTAGCTGACACCATAGCTAGTAGAAAGAGAACTTTAGCTGTCAACCATTTAAGATCCACTTTATTAAGTGGTTTAAACGGGGCAACTTGAAGGGCTTTCAGGACTAGACTTAAGTCCCAAGGCACTGTAGGAGGAAGAAAAGGACGTTGAATGCACAGCATTCCCTGGAAAAAACGCTCATCCTGTTAATTGGCAATTTTCTTTTGGAACCATACAGTCAATGCTGACACTTGCACTCTCAAGGAAGCCACCTTCAAACCTTTATCCATTCCTGCCTGAATGAATGTTAAGACCCTGGAAACTCTGAAAGACTTAGGGTCCATTTTCCATTCACTACACCAATGAATATAGGTTTGTCATATTCAGTGATAAATGCGAGCTGAGGAAGGTTTCCTTGCTCTGAGCATAGTTTGAATTACCTGTTGTGAGAATCCTCTTTACTTCATCCAGATGTCTGTGATAACAAGGACCCTGCATCAGTAGATCTGGACGTTGAGGGAGCAGAAGTGGAACATCCATCGACATCCTCTGCAGATCTGTGTACCAATGTCTTCTGGGCCAAGCCGGAGCTATTAGTATCACGGCACCTTTCCCTTGCTTTATCTTTCTCACCACCCTGGTTAATAGGGTGATTGGAAGAAACACATAAGCCAGATGATAGTCCCATCTCACCGACAGGGCATCCACAAAGAGCGCTCTGGGATCCTTTGTTCTTGACCCGTATGCAGAACGTTGTTGTTCAGATGGGACGCCACGAGATCTATCTCTGGCAACCGCCACTTGTCTACTAGAGTCTGGAAGACGTCCGGGTGTAGAGAGCATTCGCTTGCCTGAATGGCGCGTCAAATGAGAAAGTCCGTTTCCCAGTTTAGGACTCCCGGAACGAACACTTCGGACAAAGATAGATGATGAAGTTCTGCCCACTTTAGTATGTGACTTACCTCCTTCATCGCTTTTCGGCTGCGAGTTCCTCCCTGATGGATGAGGTATGCTACCACCGTCGCATTGTCCGAGCGGATCTGGACTGGTTTTCCCCGAAGAATGTCCTTTGCCTGAATCAGTGCCATGTATATGGCCCAAAGTTCCAGTATGTTTATTGGCAGGCAACTTTCTTCCCTGGTCCATTGCCCCTGAAAACACAACCTACCTGACACTGCTCCCATGCCCTGGAGACTGGCGTCTGGCATCAGAATATCCCAATCTGATATCCAAAGGGGTCTCCCCTTGTCCAGATGGGATGTCTTTAGCCACCAGGTTAATGACCTTCTTACTTCTATCGTAAGAGACATGGTCTGTGTTTTTATCGTCTGATGCAACCCATTCCATTTGGCAAGAATCAAACACTGCAGAGGCCTCGAATGGAATTGTGCACACTCCACCATGTCGAATGTTGACACCATCAAACCCATCACGCACATTGCTGCATGAATGTATACCTTTTGACTGTGTAACAACTCCTGAATCCTTTACTGGACCTTGGATATCTTGTTCAGAGGTAAACTTACTCTCTTAAGACCTGAATCCAGTACAGCCCCCAAGTGAGTCATCCGTTGACGGAACCAGAGACGATTTTGCCCAGTTTATGAGCCACCCATGGTTCTGCAGACACGTTATTGTCTGTTGCAGATGACATAAGAGCAAATCCTGCATCTGTGCCAGGATTAAAAGATCTTCGAGGTATGGAAAAAATTCTTACCCTTTGCTGGCGGAGATAAGCTGCCATTACCACCGTAATCTTGGTAAATACTCTGGGAGCTGTGGCTAACACAAAAGGTAGGGCCTGGAACTGAAAATGCTGTTGGAGGATAGCAAACCTGAGATAGCACTGATGGGACAGTGCTATAGGAACATGTAGGTAAGCATCCTGTATATCCAGGGATACCATATAATCCCCTGGCTCCATGGCCAAAATGATGGAACGTGACGTCTCCATGTGAAACCGAGGTACCCAAATGTATTTGTTCAGTACTTTGAGAATGAGAATGGGCCGAAAAGACCCATTTGGCTTCTGAACTTAAAACAGGGTGGAGTGAAAACCCTGTCCTCGTTGTGCAGGAGGAACTAGACTGACTACTCCTGAGTGAAGTAATTTCTGAACTGCCTCTAACAAAGCCCTGGCCTTCGTCTCTCCTGAGAAGGTCTGGTACAAAAAAAAACCTTTGAGGAGGGTGCTTCTTGAAGGCAAAAGCATAACCTAGAGATACCGCTTCCTGCACCCAGCATCTGTTGTAGACTGCTGCCAGATCTGTGCAAACTGAAGAAGTCAGTCCCCCAGGTGGAGAGCCGCACCATCAGGCTGATGGTTTATTATTTGTTTTCCCAGCCGGTCCTCTGGTAGCCCAATGCTTTTTAGTCTTACCAGACTTGTTGTATTGGGCTTGCTTGCCATCACTTTTTCCTTTAGCTTTTCCTTGAGACCGAAAGGACTGAAAAGCCGGAACTTTAGGTTTGAAATTATACGTGGAAGGAAACTTGACCTTCTTGGGGTCTGCTTCTGACTCCAGAAAATCTGTCAATTCTTTACCAAAAAGAATGTCTCCAGAAAAAGGTAAGGATTCCAAAACCTTCTTAGATTCTGAATCAGATTTCCACATATGTAGCCAAACTGCTCTGCGAGCAGCTATTGTTAAAGCTGATTCCCTGGAGGCAATAGTACCCATAGCTAATGCTGCTTCTTCCAGTAACATTGCAGCCTGTTTTATATGAGCTATATTGGATTTTTGCTCTCTAGAAGCTATAGAAAAATCCCCCTCCAATGCATCAGCCCAGGCAGCCACTGCCTTTGCTATCCAAGCTGAAGCCATGGCTGGCCTTATGACTGCCCTAGGCAGGGAAAAAATGTTTTTTAGAAAACCATCCACTCTCCTATCCGTGACATCATTTAATGATGTTGAAGGCAAAGGTAATGTAGATTTTCGCACTAATCAAATTACATGTGTATCTACTTTAGGAGCCCCCTCCCTTTTTAAACAATCCCCAGCTGGAAGAGGATAATTGGAATTCCATTTGTTAGGAATTCTAAACTTCTTATTGGGCGTAGCCCAAGCCTCTTCCATAATTTCTGTCAGCTGATCTTACCGTGGAAACTCATTATTAACTGTTTTGGGACGTTTAAACACAGGTGTCTTGGTTTTTAACACAGGCTCTGCTGAATCCTCTAAGGACAGAATGGCTTTCATTGCTTTAATTAACTCAGCTATATCAACTGAGCTGAGACCTTCGTCCTCCTCTTCGTATGCCAAAGTAGAATTAATTGAGCTTTCATCTTCCGATGAATCCTGTGTAGCCTGTGAGGGGGAAGATTTACTTACCACCATTTTATCAGCTTGTTTCTTTTGAGAAGCTGCTGCTGGAAGAGATACACCATAGGTGGGGAGCTGCATGTAAGGGTTAATAGTGTAACCTATCCCTGGTACAGGAGTTGGTGGAATTATCCGTTCAGCTATACTGGATAAAGTCTGTGCAAACATAGCCCAAGGTGGATCCATCTGCACCTGAGTCTGCCTTGAATTTTTCATTAACCCCTGATGAAAGCTAAAACAATTTGCACACAAACCATCCTGAACCAGATCCTGAGAGGATAACACAGTTTTGCAAGACAAACATGATATGAGTGTTGGTGTTGCTGTGAGTGTACCTTCCTCACCTTTGCCGTTCTTAGACATGATAAATAATCAACACTTCCACAGTGTACTACACAATTTGTTACTGTAATCACTTTAAATTTCTTAAAGTGATATACAATCCGATCCTACCCACGCACCAGCATTGCAGATCGGAATACACAAACTGACAAAAATATAGTAAAGTCAGCAATCACACTAGCAGTCACATGTTAAGCATTAGTATATTAAGCAATATGAGCACATCATCAACTACAACTACATTTTAAGTATGTAGGAGAACATATTACTGCATCATGTTTAAACAGATCTAACGTATTCAGACGCAAATGCGAAAGAAACAACAGTAAATGTTTACAGACTCATATGCAATAGGCACTTATCTAACTATTCATATTCAAAAGTTAGATAGAGACTTTAGTGCTGTATAACCCGTACTCAGTAGACTGGGATACAGGGAGACTCACCTCACTTCCAGGACCGATCAATACGTTAGCACACGCTGAGTGGACCCAGACGCTTCTAGTGTACACTGCTGTTCCATGAACCTATAGTGAACACAGACGCTCAGTGAACACGGATGCACCAGTCACACAGCCGCCTATGCTGCGACTGGGTCCCCTACGTGTACAGCGTCTGAGATGGAAGCAGGAAACAGTTCATGGCGGGAGACTCGTAGGAAACTGGTCATGAACCGGGGGAGGGTCGACCAGGAGAGCATCTAACTCCCCACTGCTGACATCAACCCTAGGAATCGCGGCCTCATACTATTCCTGGAGCCTCTGAACCCTAAGGCCTAGCACTGGTGCACCCAGGGCCGGCCCATGCCCAATTTTTTTGGTAAGCGAGTATATATTTTGGCGCCCCTTAGCGGAACATAAAGGGGTGTAGCTTCATGGGAAGGGGCGTGACTACATAATAATATCAATTTACATTACACCGCACAGTAGTGGAGATGCTTTTACATGTTACGCCTCAGTAGAGTCCCTTTTACACACAGAGAGGCATGTTGAGAGAAAGAGAGGCATGTTGAGAGAGAAAGACGCATGTTGAAAGAGAGAGGGAGTGGGAGAGAGAGGAGAGACATGGGGCGGAGTCATGGGGAAGGACAGAGAGGCATGGGGAGGGAGAGTGAAACACAAACATGGGAAGGGAGTGAGTAAAAGAGGCATTGGGGGAGGGAGAGATGAGAGGCATGGGGAGAGAGAGGCATGGGGGAGAGAGGCATGGACATGGGGAGGGAGAGAAGAGAGGCATGGGGAGGAGAAAGGCATGGGGAGGGGGGCGAGAGAAAGGTAGATGCTAAATCCTAGTGGGCTAAGGGACCTGTGACATCAGGGGGCAGAGCAAGGATGGCAGGATACTACTTTCAGTATCCACGACACCAACTATTACCTTTAGTAATCAGCCCGCGAGGGTCAATTTCTGGACCCTTTGCTGAACTTGCTCCTCCCCTTCTTTTGCATGTCACGTGGGTCAAATGTCCCTTAGCCCACTAGGAAATAGACACAACCGAGAAAGGCATGAGGAGGGAGGAAAGATAAGCATGGGGTGAGAGCGGTGGGCATAGAGAGAGGGGGGGGGGGGGGGAGAGGCAGCCAATGCGGGACAGTGTGAGGGAGGAGAGGATCCCACTCACCTGACAGTACTTTTGTAGCTGGTGACAGTACTTTTCATCTAGTCCACCCTCACCCCACGTCCCCCTTCCCGTCCCCAGACACAAACCTGCTGCCAGCTATCGTGCTGTGAATGGGAGACCGTAAATGCTGATCCCCATTCCCCCCTGCCGCCACCACCATCCCAACCAGCATGGACCTGATCTCAGTGGAGGATGGAGACACTCACTGCAGCCTCAGCTGAGTTGATCAGCTCTGTCAAGTGCAGCTGTACACACGGCTGAGAAGGGAGAGCTGCAGTTCACTCCCGGCTCCATGCGGCAGTGGTGAGACTGGTGTCCGTCCTGCCCCAGCCGAGTTTGTACATATGTAATGAGCAGCGTGACATCATGACGCACCGCCGCTGATTACATATGCATGATCGAAGTGGCAGCAGCACTACACGGGAGGGGAGCAGAAGGAAGTACGGGCGCGGAAGCACCACTGACTGTCACTGTCAATGACTGTGAGGTCAGTGAATTGCGATATGCATCCAGAGAGCGCCCTCTATGTGCGGCGCCTTACTCAGCCGCGTACTTTGAGTATGCATAGGGCCGGCTCTGGATGCACCCAAAACAGTGCGGCTGTGTCCGTATTCCCCTTCTAAGCGGAACCGATGCCTTACGTTTTCCCCGTGCTCCGGCCACAGCCTGGTAACATCTGCTGGACCTGCTAGTATATCCGACACAGACGCCTGCCGAAATAGCACTGTACTCGTGGGTAAGCGTTGTCGCGACCTGGCGGAGAGTTGTTGGAGCGACTCTTTCTAAGGTACGTATAAGATGCTGTTTAGAAAGATCACTCAAAAAAATTGTAAGACTATAAAAATTAAAATAAGAAAGCTTAGGGCTGCTAAAAAACAGCAGCCCTCTGACCAGCAGAAATTGAACTTCGAAGAGGTGTGTCTTCCCTCTCAATGTGAGGAATGACAAAGTTGTAACAACTCCTGAAAAGTTTTGTCATCCATGCATAGATAATTTTTAAAATCATCGGTATTCCGCTCTCTGATTTCTTGTAATAGTGGCACATATATTTTCGTTGTAGTAGCCAATACTTAGCACAGTATTTCCTAATCCTGGACCTCTTTGTATTTTGAAGGCATATCACTGCTTCAACAAATGTAAATTAAGCCAAATTACGGCGATAGAAAGGATCAATTTTACCCAAGTTAAACAATAAATTCAGAGACAGATGTAATTACAGCTGCAGAGCACCACAGGAGACATAGAGACTACTTCCTTTTCCTGTGTGCTCTGTAGAAAGCCAGTCCGTTATGTTTATTACATGAATATTCAACACATTTCAGAACAATAATCTGCCAGTGTGTACAGAGGAAAGATAGATTGGCCAATGTCCTCAAGAACAGATAAATCTGCAGATTGCAGTGGTGGTTAGTCAGTGTGTATCGTCAGCAGATACTGTATATCTGCACATCGATTGATCTGCAGATATATCTGCCAGTGTGTACCCAGCATTACTCTATGCCTCTCTAAGGCCACGCCCCATAGCTGAACGCCTATTTAGTATAATATGAATATGTGTAGACTATAGCCCTTTCATTTGTTAGCGCTCTACACATAGGAAATTTATTACCTGTTTAATGAAAAGGGGAGGGGATAAAGTAACAATACTTACAGAACACTGCATTATGGTGCAGTGAAAATATTGGCAAATAATATTTGTTTAATCACTTAACTGACTTTTTCTCCAAAAAAGCGCTCCAAAATTGTTTTTTTTTTTAATGAGTGAATTAGGTGAAGAACATGAATTCAACCCTATCCAAAATGATTTTAGTTAAAGATAAAAAAAAATTCCCCCCCCCCCCCCAAAACATTGATCGGGAACATTGCGACCATCCGAACATTGCGGCTTTCATTTTGAAAGCCAAGATAGCCTCCAGGTACACGGGGGGGGGGGGGGGCTTGGGGGTGTTAATTTACACTTCCCAGCCGCTGCTATTGTCTGCAGCCGCGGGGGCCTGGGGGGTCCTGCCGTGCTGACCGATCAGCAGTGATCGGCAGCATGGCCATCAGTAAGGGAGAGTGCATGGAGGCAGAGGGACCTTCCGGTCCCTCTGACAGCAGAAGCGAAGTTTCCCTTCCCTGCCGCTGCTAACACTGTTAATCTGACTCGTCGCATCCTGTGCGACCAGGTCAGATAAAGCACGTGCAGGCATGGACGCAGCTGATGCGACCATGCCAGGCAAGTGGTTAAGAACATTTTGTTTCAATAGCTAATGCAATTTGTCTGTTTTTGTAAATAAAACCATGTAACATGATTATGCAGAACAGTTCGGCATTTGAAAACCTCATTGCTGTAACTTTTTGTACCACTAAAGTTTTGTTTCAGTATTTTCAAGTGTACATGTAATGCAAATTCTCCAGAATGTTCTTTTCATTTTTGCAGACTGGTACCACCTCATAAGCCATTTGGCAATAAAATGGCAAATTATCCATTTTTATATTTTCACTACGAAATGTAAATACAGTATACAGTATAGCTACTTTGCTTTGGGAACTATGGTTAAACTCCAGTAAGATTCAAGAATTCTTCACAGGTCATCACAAATAAAAAAAATAAAAAAAACCCACTAATTAATTTCCCAGATTTTTTAAACTTCTCGTTTCTAAAAGGTATTCAAAGTCTGTGCATTTTCTTTTTCCAATGATTGGCAATTGGTGATAAAAACAAACAAGCAATTCAAAAAGAATTCAAAAGGAAGAATCTGAACACACCTATGAATGTGTTAAATTGTTAAAAGATATGTACATCCACTCCCGTATACATGAACAGGTTCACCTGGGTTGGGTACGGGATCCCGGCGGTCAAAATACCGACGCCGGAATCCCAACCGTCAGAATGCCGGCAAGGGGGCGAGGGGAATGAAGCCCCTTGCGGGCTCGTCACAGGTTCTATTCACACTCCAAGGGTGCCGTGGACACACGGGAGTGGGAATAGCTGTGGCGGCGCTGTTGGCATTCTGGCAGTCAGGATTCTGGCGTCGATATTTTACCCGCCAGGATTCCAACTACATCCCTTCCTCACCAGTTCTGCTGTACATGCTGCTCATGTGCAACAAATACCAGCATGCTGCAGGATTCTCAAGCCGAGTACATACTAGGTGATTAATTAGGCGATAATAAGAATTTAATACCTACTGTTCCTTTTCTCGTAATCCGTAGGGGATACTGGGATGGTATTAGTACCATGGGGTATAGAATGGGTCGATTGGAGCCAGGCACTTTAAGAAATCTTCAGTGTGTGCTTACTCCTCTCCTCTATGCCCCTCCTGCAAACTCAGTCTAGGAAAACTGTGCCCAAGGAGAGGGACATACTTTGAGAGAAGGAAAATAGACAATAGCGGTGAGGCAACAAACCAATACACAACAATAACAAAGTATAGCAAAGCTAACCAGAACAGGGACAGCAAACAGCAGACCCAACCAAGAAACTTACAACAATGTAAGCAGGAACACAAAGCACTGAGACAGGCACCCGTATCCCCTACGGACTACGAGAAAAGGAATTACCGTTAGAGAAAATAGGAACTTAATACCTAACGTCCTAGGGGATACCGGGATGGTATTAGTACCATGGGGAAGTCCCAAAGCTCCCAGAACGGGTGGGAGAGTACTGAGACCCCTGCAAAACAGATTGACCAAACTGAAGGTCCTCACCGGCCAAGGTATCGTACTTACAGAACTTCACAAACTTGTTCGAACCAGACCAAGTAGCTGCTCGGCCCAACTGTAAGGCTGAGACACCACGGGCAGCCGCCAAGGACGAATCCACTGACCTAGTGGAGTGGGCCTGAATAGAACTCGGCAGTAGCAACGCTGCCGAAGAATAAGCCTGTTGGATAGTCATCCTGATCCAATGAGCAATGGACTGCTTGGAAGCAGGACTTCCAATCTTGGTAGCGTCGTAAAGAACAATGAGTCAATCTTCCTGTGACAAGCTGTCCTCTTGACGGAAATCCTCAATCCCAAACCATGTCCAGGGACTTTGGAGCAACCGACATGTCCGATATCACCGGAACCACTATTGGTTGATTTATGTGAAACAAAGTGCGGGCGAGTCCTAAGTTCCGCCCTATCATCGTAGAATATCAAATAAGGGCTCTTACAGGATAAAGCCCCCAATTCTGACACACGCCTCGCAGAGGCCAATGCCAGCAACATACAAGTCTTCCAAGTAAGATATTTCAAGTCCACCCCGTGTAAAGGTTCAAACCAGTCCGACTGGAGAAAGGTCAGGACCACGTTGAGATCCCACAGAGTCGTGGGAGGGACAAATGGTGGTTGAATGCGAATGACACGTTTTAAGAATGTCTGTATCTCCGGAATCACAGCCAACTGTTTCTGGAAGAATATGGACAGGGCTGATATCTGAACTTTGATGTAGCCTAACCGTAGACCCATATCCACACCTGCATGCAAGAACAGCAGGAAACGGCCAAGTTGAAATTCCACAGTAGAATATGTTCTACCCTTACACCAAGAAACATATTTCTTTCAAATTCAGTGGTAATACTTTGACTTGACCACCTTTCGGGCCTGAACCATAGTTGAGACCACCCTGGAGGGAAGTCCTTTTCTGGCTAGAATCTCCCTCTCAACTTCCATGCTGTTAAACGTAGCGGCACTAAGTCTGGATAGATGAACGGCCCTTGCTGGAGAAGATCTTTTCGAAGCAGCAGAGATCAGGGCTTTTCGAGGGACAAGGTTAGGAGGTCCGCATATACCAGGCTCGACGAGGCCAATCCGGGGCAATCAGAATTGCTGTAACGCATTCCCTTTTGAGTCTTTTAAGAACTCTGGGAATGAGACGAATTGAAGGGAAGAGATATATGAACTGGCGAGTCCACAGTCCCACCGCTGCAGCTTGCGGAAGGGATGACTCCTGATGCGACCACTTTCCATGGAACTGAGCCCCTTGGGTCACAGCACCCCACCTGCGGAAAGCTCACATCCGTTGTCAACAGACTCCAAGACTGAATCCCGAACCGTCGACCTTTCACCAGGTAAGAGATCTGCAACCACCATAACAGGGAAAACATCACTTTCGGTGAGAAGGAAATCCTCTGGTCTATGGCCCTCATTCCGAGTTGTTCGCTCGCAAGCTGCTTTTAGCAGCTTTACACACGCTAAGCCGCCGCCTACTGGGAGTGAATCTTAGCTTCTTAAAATTGTGAACGAAAGATTCGCAATATAGCGAAAAGACATCTCTGTGCAGTTTCTGAGTAGCTCGAGACTTACTCGGCATCTGCGATCAGTTCAGTGCTTGTCGTTCCTGGTTTGACGTCATAAACACACCCAGCGTTCGCCCAGACACTCCCACGTTTTTCCCAGAAACGGTAGCGTTTTTTCGCACACACCCATAAAACGGCCAGTTTCCGCCCAGAAACACCCACTTCCTGTCAATCACATTACGATCACCAGAACGAAGAAAAAACCGTGAGTAAAATTCCTAACTGCATAGCAAATTTACTTGGCGCAGTCGCAGTGCGGACATTGCGCATGCGCACTAAGCGGAAAATCGCTGCGATGCGAAAAAATTTACCGAGCGAACAACTCGGAATGACCCCCTATATGAAGATGCAATCCTGACCATTTGTCCAGCAGATCTAGTTGAAATGGATGGGCATGAAACCTTCAATACTGGATTACCTTGTAGGAGGCTACCATCTTGCCTAGAAGGCGGATGCAAAGGTGCACCGAAATCTTGCGGGGCTTGAGCACGGAGCGGACCATAGTTTGAATCCTCAAGGCTTTGTCCATAGGCAGGAAAACCTTCTGAGACACAGCGACCAGTATCATCCCCAGGAACTGTAGTCTTTGTGACAATTCCAGGTGCGACTTCTGTAGATTTAGAAGTCCCGTAGTCAGGTTGATGCTTTGCAACAGTCACCCTCTGGACACCGCCTTTATGAGATCGTCCAAGTAAGGGACGATGTTCACCCCATCACGCGGAGCTGCAGCATAATTTCCACCATAACTTTCTTGAACACCCTTGGTACCGTAGATAGGCCAAACGGCAAAGCCGAAACTGAAAGTGGCGGTCCTGCAACGCAAACCTGAGATAAGCCTGATGAGAGAATCATATAGAGATATGCAAATATGCATTCTTGATATCCAGGGATACCAGTAATTCTCCTTCCTCCAGGCCAGAGACCACCGCCCTTAGAGACTCCATCTTGAACTTGAATAAACGTAGGTATGTGTTCAGAGATTTGAGGTTCAAGATTGGCGTACCAAACCATCCGGTTTCGGTACCATGAATAGGCTTGAAAAAAATCCCGTTTTGTAACAGAGGGGGGACTGGAACAATGACCTGTATTTGTAGCAGTTTTTGAATGGCATCCTGCAAGGTAACTCTTGCTACAGGTGAAGCTGGTAAGCCCGACCTGAAGAATCTGTGAGGAGGGAGTGCTTGAAATTCCAACCGGTAACCCTGGGATATTATGTCTCTTACCCAAGGGTCTCGGCAGGATTCTGCCCAAACCGGGGCGAAACATTGAAGTCAAGCACCCACCTGATAGTCCCCCTGCAACTGGGGCCAACCGTCATGCAGAGGGCTTAGTGGAGGAGGAACTGGATGTATGATCCAGCGGCCGCTGGCCTGCGAGATTTTCCATGTGTTCCTCTAGCTGCATTTGAGGCACCCCTGGCCCTACATCGAAACCTGTCCACACGAAAGGCCTGTAAAGAGGGGCCAGGGTAAGGTCTTCTAGCCGGAGGAGCTGCAGATGGCAGATAGGCGGACTTACCTGCCGTTACTTGCGAAATCCACCTGTTTATTTCCTCACCAAAAAAGGCATCTACAGTGAATGGAAGATTCTCAACGCCTGTTTTGGAATCAGCATCCGCTGTCCATTGGCGCAATCATAGTGCCCTGCGAGCTGATACTGCCACAGCCGTGGAGTGGGCGTTAATGAGGCCTATCTCCTTAATTGCCTCACTCATGAAGTTAGCATCCTGGATATGTTGCAACAGAGTTAGGCTCTCATCCTGAGGCACAGTGTCAAACCCTTTAATTATATTTTCAGACCATTTGACCATGGGGGTAATTCAGACCTGATCGTAGCAGCAAATTTATTAGCAGTTGGGCAAAACCATGTGCACTGCAGGTGTGGCAGATATAACATTTGCAGAGAGTTAGATTTGGGTGGGTTATTTTGTTTCTGTGCAGAGTAAATACTGCCTGCTTTATTTCTACACTGCAATTTAGATTTCAGTTTGAACACACCCCACCCAAATCTAACTCTCTGCACAAGTTATATCTGCCCCCCCACCCCCTGCAGTGCACATCGTTTTGCCCAACTGCTAACAATTTTGCTGCTACAATCAGGTCTGAATTACCCCCCATGGCTAGGGTTGCCACCTCATCCCTTTAATCCTGGAGACCTATGAATAATACAGGTTCTGTTGCTCATTAAATTCAAGCCTGCATTCCACCTGGTTTTAATCAGCCACAAAACCTGTGTAAATCACAGGTCTCCAGGATTAAAGGGATGAGGTGGCAACCCTACCCATGGCCCTAGTGATCCAACCACAAGCAATAGTGGGTCTCTGTGCTACTCCCACCGCAGTGTAAATGGATTTAAGCGTATTTTCAATTTTTACGATCCGCAGGATCTTTCATGTAAATAGCCCCAGGCACAGGTAGTACAATCTTACATGACATCCTGGAGACTGAAGTATCCACAATAGGTGGATTTTCCCACACTTTTCTATCTTCAGGAGGAAAGGGAAAACCGCTTAGGGGTTTGAAACTTTTTTTGTCCGGTTGAACCCATGTCTCCTTAAAAAAATAGGGATTTTTGTTTACTTACCGTAAAATCTCTTTCTCGGAGTCCATCTGGGGGACGCTGCGCCGTTACTTGTGGGTTAGAGGTGTGTGGTAGTGGAGTTTGGCACAGAATCTATCAAACAAACTGCCTCCTCCCCCCTCTAACCCCTCCCATCTCCTTCCTGCCCAGCCATCAATTCAGTTAACATTTAGCCAAGCCAAAGGAGATAGACCAGAACAAAAAAACAACCAAATAAACCAGACAAACCTACGGGAGGGATCGCAGCATCCCCCAGATGGACTCAGAGAAAGAGATTTAACAGTAAGTAAACAAAAATCCCTATTTCTCTGTCATCCATCTGGGGGACGCTGCGCTATTACTTGTGGGATTTCCCAAAGCAAGCTAATGAGAGGAGGGAGACGTTCACGGCATAGCTGTCTGTAAAATACGATGCCCAACAGAGGCAGTCTCTAAACCAAAAGTATGAAAACGGTAAAACTTTGTGAAAGTATGGACTGACGACCAGGTCGGCGCCCTGCACAGCTGCTCAATAGATGCACCACCGCAAACAGCCCAAGAGGTTCCAACAGCTCTACTCGAATGAGCTCTAATTGAGTCAGGAACCGAAACATTTGAAGACACATACGCCTGTCTGATGGCCGAAGTTACCCAACGGGCCACAGTGTTCTTGGAAGCTGGCCAACCTCATTTGGGAGCATCAATCAATACCAACAAGGTATGCGTACGACAGAAAGAATCCGTGCGAGACAAATAAATACGTAAGGCCCAAACAACATCCAGGAGGACCAAATGGGAGTTCTCCCCGGAAGAAGACGATGGAGCAAATGCTGGAAGGACAATGTCCTGATTTAAATGGAAGGCCGAAACAACCTTTGGAAGGAGAGAAGGCTTAGTCCGCAGAACCACCCGGTTATCATGAAAAACTAACAAGGGTGGCCTGCAAGAAAGAGCCGCCAACTCAGACACTCGTCTAGCTGAGGCAATAGCCAAAAGAAAAACAACTTTCAGTGTTAGATAACGTAGTTCTACAGATTCCAAAGGCTCAAATGGAGATTTTTGAAGGGTCGTAAGGACCAAGTTTAAATCCCAGGGAGGAACAAAAGGTGGTTGAATCCGAAGTACTCCCTGAAGGAATGTCTGAACCTCTGGAATGATCGCTAGTTTCTTTTGAAAAAGAAACGACAAGGCCGAAACCTGACCCTTTAGTGAAGAAAGCCTCAGACCCTTATCGAGACCCTCCTGAAGGAAAGATAGTAGGCGAGGAAGTTTAAACAAATGCGGAGTCCAGCCCCGCTTTTCGCACCAAGCAATGTAAATACGCCATACCCTATGGTAAATGCCAGAAGTCACCGGTTTCCTAGCCTGAATCATCGTCTGTACAACAGAACGAGAAAGACCTTTAGCTCTTAAAATGTTGGATTCAAGAACCAAGCCGTCAAAGCCAGCAGACTTAAATCTGGGTGGCGACAAGGTCCTTGAAGAAGAAGATCTGGTCGCAGGGGGAGACGAAAGGCGTCTCTGACGACTATGCTGCGCAGAAGAGTGTACCACTGTCGGCGTGGCCAATCTGGAGCCACCAGAATTATTGCGAGACCTTCTCGCCGAATGCGTTGAAGTAGACGTGGAATCAGTGGAATTAGCGGAAACACGTAACCCAGTTTAAACTGCCACGGGGCTGTTAGAGCATCGATCAGAAATTCTTGAGGATCCTGAGTCCGCGAGCCGTAGTGAGGAAGCTTCTTGTTGAGACGAGACGCCATTAGGTCTACGTCGGGCATTCCCCAGCGGGCCACTAGAGAGAGAAACACTTCCTGGTGAAGTTCCCATTCTCCCGGATGAATCGTGTGACGACTCAAAAAATCCGCTTCCCAGTTCTCGACTACTGGAATGTGAATTGCGGATATTACCGGAACCCAACGTTCCGCCCACGTGAGAATCTGAGCGACTTCTCTCATGGCGGACCAGCTTCGAGTTCCTCCCTGTTTGTTGATGTAAGCCACTGCTGTGGCATTGTCGGACTGTACACGAACTGGATGACCCTGTACCATGGTTTGAATCTGGAGTGCACACCGGATTGCCCTCAACTCCAGAATGTTGATTTGTAATTTCGACTCCTGACTGTTCCAGCGCCCTTGGAAGTGATGAGTCTGGAACACTGCTCCTCAACCGCTGAGGCTTGCGTCCATGGTGACCATCATCCAAGACCAGATCGTGAAAGGCGCTCCTTTTCTCAAATTGTGACTGTGAAGCCACCAGTGTAGTGACTGACGAGTCTTTACCGACAAGCGGATCAACTGCAATTCGAGACGTAGTTCCATCCGAGTCCAACAGCTGAGAATCTGAGCCTGAAGAGGTCGGGCATGAAATCTGGCGTATGGGACTGCCTCGAAGGAAGACACCATCTTGCCTAACACCTGCATGCATCTGAGGACAGACACTACCGGTAAGTGCAACAGGGTCCGAAATCTGGACTGCAGATCCTGAATCTTGTCCGAAGGAAGAAACACCTTCTGGCTGCTGGTGTCGAATAAAAGTCCCAGAAAAATCATTTTCTGGGAAGGGATTAAAGACGACTTTGGAAAGTTTATTATCCATCCGAATGACTGCAGAGTCTCTATCGTCAGACGCAGGTTCTGATAGAGAATCGCCTCTGACGGGGCCTTGACCAACAGATCGTCCAAGTATCGAGTGATGTTGACCCCCTGACAACGGAGAACCGCTACTACATGACCCATGACTTTTGTAAACACCCGAGGAGCCATGGATAGACCAAAGGGAAGAGCCTAAAACTGAAAATGCCACGGTCCGACTGCAAATCTCAATAGAGATTGATGACCTATCCAAATAGGGACATGTAGGTAGGCGTCTTTTATGTCTATTGAAGCCAAATATTCCCCTGGCTCCATGGCGGTGATAATTGAGCGAATGGATTCCATTTTTAATTTTTGGGTTGAGAGATACGGGTTGAGGGCTTTGAGATTCAGAATGGGTCGAAACGAACCGTCCGGTTTGTCCACGAGAAAAAGACCCGAGTAAAAACCCCGACCCCTCTGTTGAGAGGGAACCGGAAGGATTACTCCATTTTGTAAGAGGATTGCTGTTGCCTGAAGAAGAGCTTGACGTCTGGAGGGATCGTCTGGGAGAGGGGTGACGAACAGCCGGTATGGAACTGTTTCTTCGAGATCCAACATATATCCTCTGGATATGACCCCCATTACCCACCGATCTGGTTTCGACAGGAGCCACACTTCCCTGAACTGAAGTAACCGAGCCCCAACCTTCATCGATCCCTCCGGAAGACCTGAAACGTCATGCATCAGGCTTGTCGGCAGGCTTACTGGCAGGTCTGCGAGTAGCCTGAGATCCTCTACCTCTGAGTGACCCTCTTCGTGGAAATCTGGAGAAAGCACGAAAGGAATGGAAATTACCTCTGCACTGCGTACGAAAGCGGTTTGTGAGGCGCAGATGGAAGGGGCTCTTTCCTCCTGTTGTATCTGAAATAATCTTCTTTAACTCCGACCCAAAAAGAAACTCCCCTTCAAAAGGGAACTGCCGTCAAGGTCTGCTTTGAGTCCGAATCAGCATTCCAAACCCTAAGCCAAAGAGACCGTCTTGCTGATACTGTCAAGGCAGAAACACGGGACTGTAGCGCAACAGAATCTAACAAGGCCTCACCCACATAAGAGCCTCTGAAATCTGTTCTGCTAATTGAATGGCTTCCGACGGATCGTCCGATTGCATTCCAGATACGACCTGTGCTAGCCATTCATCCACGGCCTTAAGGACCCAGGCTCCCGCAAGAATTGGACGTAGAGAGACACCCGATAAAGAAAACATAGATTTTAGTATTGCTTCTATCTTCCTATCTGTAGGGTCTTTTAAAGTCACGGACTGTACAGAAGGAATAACCGTAGCTTTTGCCAAATGTGTAATAGGAGCGTCTACCTTTGGGGCTGTTTCCCAAAATTTTGTATCTTCCTCTGTAAACGGATATAGAAATTTTAATTTCTTAGGAGCCTGGAAACGAGAATCCGGTTTAAGCCAGGGTTCTTTTAAAATACCTGCAAAGTGAGAGTAAGAAGGGAAGGCAGTAACCTGTCTTTTCTGTCGTTTGAAAAAGGCAGAGGAAGTCTACGCCACTGCCACATACTGAATATTAAGAGTTTGACGAATGGCTTCTATCAGCAATCTAACACCTGAGCTAGTAGATAGCTCCTCGTCTTCCCAAGCCGAAACTTCATCCCATTCAGGATCTACTTCCCCCTCCTCCAATGGAGATGTCAGAGAATCCAACTCCTCCCCTGGAAATGTTATAGCGGGTAACGGTTGTGGTCGTTTAGTAGCAGTGGAACTGCTGGCAGAGTTTTCAAACTTATTTAAAGAATGAGTTAAATCAGTAAGACACTTGCCCATATTCTGGGCCCACAGAGGCTCCACCTGAGTTTGAGCAGAATCAGCCTCCGATCTAGACTGACGCAAATCCGAAATGGCATCCACCATGTTCTTGGTCAATGGGGGCATAGACTGATCTGTGGAACCTCCCTGCTGATCCGCCACTGATGCAGCAGAGCACGAAGTACAGAGGGTACCTGCATCAGCACTACCCTTAGCCAGCTTTGAGCCACACTGTGAACCGGAAAAATAAACTACCGAGGCCGTTTTGCCCTTTGTAGCTTTGTCCGGTTTACTGGCCATACCTTATTCTATTTTTATTTATTTATTTTTGATATTTAAGAGCACTTAAAATGCACTATAAATCCCCTATAAAGGTGACCTAGCAGTTATCCCCCAATTCTAGTGACCCCAAGAAGGCTGACTGCTATCCCCCACCAGGGCTAGTCCACAATATACTTGCAGTTAGTTGTGTGTTTCTAATGAAAACTTCCCCAGAAAATAGCGGTATCCGTGTGTGCTTGAGTAGCACAGCGTCCCCCAGTCTGCAGCCGGAGAAGATGTCGCCCCGGAGCCCTCAGGAAGCTGCAGAACAGCGTGCATGGGCAGAGCAGTGCGGGTAACCGTCCCTGCAAGAATGACGTAACCGCCGCGGCTGCTCCCTGGGAGATTACCGAAACCGGAAGTTCGGGTCTGCCACGCGCCGCTACACACAGTGGCTGTCGCGGTCAGAAACCAAAAACGCGTGTTGATCCCAGGGAGTGCACATCACTCTCCCGGACCCCGCTCAGTATTCTGCAGCAATTATGTCCTCACAACACGACCGCTCACCCTCACTGTGGTGGTGGTGGTGGTGGGGGCGGGGGGGTTTGATGCGGGCGGAGCAAAATATCAATAGAGGGGACAGCCCAATACTGTCAGTGACAGATTGTGGCTGTCCTGTACCTTATCCCTGCCGCATCCTGCATCCCGAAGAGAAGAATGGGGCCCCAGTGACCAAAGTGTGGTGGCCTCCAGCAGCAGCTCAGAGTGGGAACACTAAACCCAATCCAGTAGTACCTGTCACCTGTAAACAGGGACTAGGTACTTTTGAAAACAAAATCCCCCCCCAAAAAAATCTTAGGAGAAACAAACACTGTGTCTGTACTCCACAGGCACAAAACTAAAACTGAATTGATGGCTGGGCAGGAAGGAGATGGGAGGGGTTAGAGGGGGGAGGAGGCAGTTTGTTTGATAGATTCTGTGCCAAACTCCACTACCACACACCTCTAACCCACAAGTAACGGCGCAGCGTCCCCCAGATGGATGACAGAGAGTGTTTAATTCCTTTGAAACAGGAAATGTGGCAGTAGATTTAGGCTTTACATTAAAAAATTACTCATCAGGTTCCGCCTCTTTATCTGGGATATTGAGGACCTCCCTGATAGAATATATTAGGGCGTCTACACCCTGAGACAGCGTAATGTCACCTTTGTCCCCATCTACTTCTCCATCTTCCAAATCTGGCATGTCAGTCAGATTAGAGGACCTGTGGGAGCGTGCGTTTCTGTGAAACCAACAGGGAAGAGGGGGGGGGCACAGAAGCCGGTCTGTGGTCAGATGAACTAAAAAATCATCCACAGATTTTTTAAGCAGCTGTCTTTACTGTATGGCAGTAGCCAATTCAGCATTATATTAGATATAATTCCTTTAGAATAATCCAGCCATGCTGTTTCCTGCTCCCCTAAGAGGGGGCAGTGCACTGAGTACACAGCAGAGATCCCCCAGGAGAAGGGAAACTTTGTGCTACATGAGGGACATACAGCCTTTTTGCCTGACATGTTTGTACAGAACACACACACACACACACACACACACACACACACACACACACACACACTAGCAGTGTAATAACAGTAACAGTGATATAACACAGAACCCCAAACAGCCTGTATGGTGTGACACAGAGAGGGATAGAACCAGCACACTATGCCTCAACAGCTAAAGCAATGCTTTGCCGGGCATAAACTAGAGCCTTAGATAAGAAACTAGTTTCACTTTCAATATATACATTATTGCTCCCCCCTTTCTACAACCCTCTTGGTACCAGTACAAGGTGTTTTCAGAGGGTCCTTGGAGAAGCAGCGCTTCCCTGCATGCAGCATGAAATGGCATCTTAGCTGCTAGTCCCGCTCTCCACGAAGCCCCACCCCCTCAATGGCACGCAGTCCCTGCAAGATATTTATACTGGCTTTCATTATTTATGCATAGTAAATGGGGTTAAAACCCCTTTTCTGCACCAGTCTGCGGATATGCAGTGGGCACCGCAGGCCTGCAACGCCGTGTGACCGCCACACCCTTATGCCGCCATAATAACCGGGACCCCAGTTTGTGTATTCACCGTACCAGCATCTTCAGCTGTTAGGGGTGACGGCATGCTGTCGGCGTGCGCGCACACCCTGGGGGTGAGCAAAACAACACTTTAGGAGCTTTGTCCTGGCAGCAGGGATCCGGACCATTAACACTGTAAGAGGTTGGTTCAGTCCTGCGATGCAGGGAGACAGGTGCCAGCCAGTGCTGCCTAAAAATAAACTAAAATAAAGCTTTGAAGAAAACACTCTGGAGCTCATTGGGCACATTTTTCTAGGAGGGGTATAGAGGGGAAGAGCCATCACACACTGAAGATCCTAAAAGTGCCAGGCTCCAATGGCCCCAATCTATACCCCATGGTACTAATCCATCCCAGTATCCCCTAGGACGTTAGAGAAATATAGTTCAATTGCGAACTAGAATGATATAAATCAGCCACATCGCTCAGTATGTATTTGCGATCGTTCACCCCCATGGCTCATCCTGTTGGGCGTGCTGCAAATGGGGGCTGCAACGGTGGGAGCAGGATTGCAGCAGACTGTCAATAATTGACAGTCTGCTGCTGTTCGAAGGGCCTGGGGCGTGCTGCCTGACTAATGGGACAACCCAGGGAATGATGGCATGCATTTTAAATGCAGCGGGCAATAATATATTGTGCTATCGTGCAGTGTGTATGGACTGCATGATGTATCATGCCTTTTGCAGGTATACATATCATTTAGTGCATAGGTTCTCAAACTCGGTCCTCATTACCCCACACACTGCATGTTATGCAGGTAACCCAGCAGGTGCACAGGTGTATTTATTACTCACTGACACATTTTAAAAGGTCCACAGGTGGAGCTAATTATTTCACTTGTAATTCTGTGAGGAGACCTGCAAAACATGCACTGTGTGGGGTCCTGAGGACAGAGTTTGAGAACCTGTGGTTTAGTGTATACCTGCAATATCATGCACAGAATACCCATGTTCGGCGCATGCGCAGGACCCATTCGGCGCATGAGCAAATAGGTGTGGGAAGAGGTCAGGACTCGCCATCGTAGGACAGAATTCCTGGTCTCTGTAATGGCTGGCTTGCACAGCCTCATAAGCCACTCGATGATGGGAAGAGAGATTCGGATCACTACTGCAGCAGGAGGCGTTTTAATAGACACCTCCTGATGCATCACCATACAGCGCTATCACTGCTTCTTCCAAGGAAGCAGAAGTCCTAGCAACTCCAACCACATTTAAATGACACCTAATGTGCCCTGCCCCACAGCAATAATTGTTCAGGAATTGTTTGAGAAGCATGACAGAGTGCAACGTGTTGGCAATCTTAGTCCAATCGTGCATTTGTGGGATGGTTTGGGAAAACAAGTCTGAAGGTGTGTACACAGGGTAAGATCCTTGCTATGCCCAATTTGGACTATACGATTTCCCTTGAACTCCCCCCAGAGCCCAGATAGTACAGATTTTGACTATCTGTGCTTGAGATTTTGTCTATGTACGATTTTGACCAAGTGCCAATTTTGACTATACTTTGTAATAGATAGTACACTAGATAGTCAAGATTGACTTGCCTGCACAGTCTATCTAGCCTTACGATACCGACCCCACGGGAGTACGCATCGCGATCAAATCGGTATCGCAAGCTGCCTAACACCTTGAGATATGCACTAACTTTTCATAAGATTTTGACTATATAGTCAAAATCTTACAGATTTATCTCACTGTGTGTAAACACATTAAGCCATAGAATCCCCAACATGCAATTTACAGGATTTAAAGGATTTGCTGCTAACATCTTGGGGGGTAAATCCAAGTTGATCGCAGCAGGAAATTTTTTAGCAGTTGGGCAAAACCATGTGCACTGCAGGGGGGGGGGCAGATATAACATGTGCAGAGAGTTAGATTTGGGTTGGTTATTTTATTTCTGTGCAGGGTAAATACTGGCTGCTTTATTTTTACACTGCAATTTAGATTGCAGATTGAACACACCACACCCAAATATAACTCTCTCTGCACATGTTAAATCTGCCTCCCCTGCAGTGCACATGGTTTTGCCCAACTGCTAAAAAAATTCCTGCTGCGATCAACTCAGAATTACCCCCTTGGTGCGAGATACCACAGGACACCATCAGAGGTCTTGTGGAGTCCATGCCTCAATGGGTCAGGGGTGTTTCATTGTCAGGAGAGGGACATATACAATATTACGAAGGTGGTTTTAATGTTATGGGTGATTGGTGTAAGCTGCATGAACGAGGCAGGCTTCATTGAATAGAGAGTAATCAGAGGTGAAGAACCTTTAAAACCAAATGTAACACATCTATAAATATTTTTTTATTGTGTATTTTTTGACTATGGAAAGTTATATATAAAAATTGTCAATATTGTTCCCTAATAAAAAAAAACCCTCTAAAATACTGGAAAATTAATTCTAAAACTAATAGGAAAGCCCTTGATCAATCCAGTAACTCTGGAAAGATTGACCAAAACCTGATCATTGTATGTAACATGTTTGTCAATTCTTAATACTGCTATTAAAGACTAATGGCATATTTAGAAGACTTTAAAAACAATGCTCCTTAAAAATGAACATAAGCAACAATGTGTAGACCCTTTCAAGTGTTTGGACTTGTGCCTCCATAGATCTGCTTCAAAACATGTATCATTTCAATGTAAAAAACATTGCCCTTCAGCTACAAAAATGTAGAAAACAAATATTTTATATGTGAAGATTCCAAAAGCTTGATGTAATCAACAATGTTGGCATAAAATATATAAAAAGGTAGAAGCTAGAAATGATTCCATGTACCAACCACATCCATAAAAGGACTGTGAAAGTGGAGAACAGCTCACATGCACAAAGCTGCTTCTTCTAGCACTGCAGTCAGATATAAACCCAGGGTCTGATTCACAGCTGTACGCTAATGCTGCCGTAGATACGGTTTGTGTCTCAGAGGATGTGCAGAAATATGCTAATGTAACAGCCGCCAGGATTTGTACGGAGACACGCACCAGAGCATTCGCAGCTCCCTCAACTGTGTAAAATTTCACAGCATTGACAGACTCCTCGAGTAAGTCTATGAGGACTCAGAATGCCCGCTGCAACGGAGACGTGATTCCTGGATACAGAATCACAGTCTACAGCTGAAATACACCCTGAAAACTGTCCCGACTTACCGCCCACAAAACAGCTGGGAGGACAATCACTTGCATATGAAGCCTCACGGCAAGCTTTATCGCAAATCATTTGTTGCGTGTGCACGCTACGGCGGTGAGGCATGGCGCAGTTCACTGATAATTGCAAATATATCAGCATAGCGGGGCGTGGCCTGGACGGACATGGTGTAGGAGCCTGATTTCTCAGCTCCCAGGCACATAACTCCGTTTTTAATATCCTGTTTCTCCTGCCCGGTCCCTGGATGCAGTGGTGGTTTGCCTACTTACCTCTCCACGTTCCGGAAGCCCCGCGACCTGCCTGTGCTCTTTGGCTGCTGGTTTGGGTGAAGTGGTTTGTTCTCCTCTGTGGCGTCTCCGGACCGCGGGCGCCATCTTGGATATCGTCGGTGACGGCTCCTTGCTCCAGCGCTGTGCTCCTGTTGCTCCTCGTTGCAGTCTCTCTTTGTCTGGTGCAGCGGTGGAGGTTGTTGCTGGCTCCCGCGGGCTCCCTGAGCAGTAGGCTCTCCGTGATCGTTGACTCCGGCTGCTGTTTTCACCTGAAGGATATCCAGAGAAGGAGGAAGTCTGTCTTACAGTCCGACCTGTGCTGGCGTGCTGGTAATCTCCTTCTGTAGGCTCCTGCGTCTCTCCCTTCACTTCCTTCTGCTTTATCGCTGATATTTCAGAGAGACTGTGTGTTGTGGAGTGGGGGCTCTGTCTTACAACAGTATATTTCGCTGCCTCTATACATTGTGCCTGCTGACTTTATCTTGTGATATCCAGCTTTATTTGAACTTCCAGTTTGAATATACTATGGAGCAAATCCTTCAAGCTATTGCTCTCTCCGGTGAGAGGCTTGTGGCCGAAATGGTAAACCTGCATGCTGAATTGTCTCTCTCCTGCAATGACCTGCCATTGTTGCAGGCTGAATCTCCTGGAAATACTCTGCAAGGCTCCAATGCTCGTGATGTGGGACAGTTGGCTTCTTTTCAGTCCTGGAAGAAGCTTTATTCAAGTCCATGTGCTAATATTGCTGGAGGCTTTGATACCATCCTTTCTCCTTTCTCCGCTGGCGAAAGTGCCTTATGTATACTTTCTTCTACCCTTGAGGATTGTAATATTTCTACTGTGGATCAGCGGCTTCCCTCGGAATTCTGCTGGATGACTTCTCTGGATAACTTAGCCATCCTTCTTTGTGGATTTGTTTCCTGTTCACTATGTCTTCAGTTTGCCAGTGACCGAACCAGCTGCGTGTCTCCATATTCTCCTCCGCTGGGCGGTTATTTGGGATCTTCTACCATACAGCTTCTCAAATCTATGGATTTTATTTCTGTACACCTTGCCGGGACTGAGGGACTTAAGGTTTATCAGGTTGCTTTATGGGCTTTTGGGTGGGATGACCCTCCTTAAATATTGGTGTTTTAATCTGTTCAGATATCCTGATTAACCGTACATATTGTGTGCTTTGAGCATTTGTTGGTTGTTTCTTTCTATCTATCTATCTATCCTGGGCTATATACACCATGCCCGAGGGGTTCATGGAGTTGACTGCCCCCAAGTTTTAGTAGAATAGTTGGGTGGGGTTTTTTGGGATCCAGGTAGGCCATAAGTTGGGGGGTTGGTTCTACAGGGTGGGGGGATTTCGGGGGTGGTGTTTGTCTGGTCCATATTTTGGAGGTGTTGGGTTGGCACCCTTTTTTTCTTACAACTAATCCTGATGACATTGCAATGCTTAGGTCTGGTGTTGAGATTTTGGTATATTTTATGTTCATTTGTGTCACAATGCTACCTATTGTATTTATGATTTGGTGGTGTTGGGGTCCAAATGGCACCTTTGGGTTCAGACATCACTTTTTCTGAATATCATGATGTTAACTCATTCTGCTATACTGGTTTGCTATGTCTTTTTCTTATAATACTGTGTGCTGACCCTGTATCTCATTTTTATATTGGCATTTTAGGTGTAAATGTTGAAAAAATAAATAAAACGCAATTTAAAAAATATATATATATATATATCAGCATAGCGTACAACTGTGAAACAGGCCTCCAGGTCATTAGTAGGTTCATAAGGAAGTGCCAAATTCAAATGAGGCGCAGTAATTTAAAGTATTTGAATAGAAGTCTACTAGCTTGTTGGGCTTTTTTTTTTGCTGAAAACAAATAATACTGTACATCTCAAACTTATTCACATTTTTAATACATCTATATAGATATTTTACATGCTCTGTATAGCACAGCACTCTGCAGGAGTCACCAATATAGCTAGTAAAAATGGCACATTAAAAAAGGAGAAGAAACTGCATCTCTGCTCTAAAACTGCTTGAGAAAACTGGACTGGTTTAGAAAGAATAGTCCACACGGCTTTTATAATATTTTGAAGTAGCTGGCTTCCGTAAAACGCAGATAAATGAAGGGTTCCTTCCAACTAAATGGGTAAATATTCATTAAAACGGACACTGTCTAACACTTTCTATGCACTTACTGTGTGTTATATAGAAGATCCACAATTTTAACATAGACATTAATTTTTCCCGTTTTTTGGGGTCAAACTTGTATATTCCATAATGTATGACCACCATCTGTACAAACCTATACCCTCGTGGACTCGCCTAACGTCACTATTCCCAATCGATGTTCACGTCAATAGTTAATCGAGCACATGTTGAAAAAAAAACATGTGAATACCCCCCAAAAACGTGTTGCCCTTTCGTACCTGTTGACCAGTACACGGTCAATCTGCATCCAGATCCCAAACTTGCTGCGCTATGCTTCTGCCAATACAATCTATTGTATTAACATACATGAAGATGGTTTAAAAACACAATTGTGTTAACGGCTGAAATTACCCTTATTGGTCCTATTATCACATTTGTAAAAGTGTGAAATCTCAATTAAAAGTAGAGAGGTGTGATAAGTTCATTCAGCAGTTTTTGTGTTCAAGTCTGAAAATAACAAAGTACATCAAAATTAAGTAAAAGCAAGAGTTCACATACATATATTTACAACCTCCCACCCTCACCCAAAAACAAAAAAACAAAACAAAAAAAAAATAAAAAAAACTTTTTTTTCTTTCAAACCAAGATTCAATTTGTTCCACTTGGAAAAAATTGATCACAGATTTACAAAGCTGCAGAACAGTCCTTCAAAAAGATGACCTATTGCCCGATTGTTTACCCAAAACTGCTTGGGTAGGAGTGAGTGGGAAGTGTCAGTAGTAGGTTCAGACCTGGGCACAGCCAGTAACTGCAGTTACACAACTGTAATGAAACCATCATTAGAAGACAACATAGGACTACTCGGGATACTGGCTAGCGCATCCCATACACCTGAAACATTTTAAGTCTTGATCAGCTATTATCAAGTACTGCTTTAACCAGTTCTGTAAACATTACAGTGTAAACAAGCTGATATCAGCTGTTTTGTTAGAACATTGCTATCATCATTAGCAAGGTGGCACTAGCTTCCGGCGCCTGATGCACTCCCATATCCAGCGTGGGGTTACGTGTTTTGCAACTTCATCACAGTCAGGAGCATCACCCATCACATGTGTAGCAGAAGGGACATCAAATTCTGGGACAAGATCACCATCGTAGGCAACAAAGTAACGTCGTAGTTTTGCAAAATCCTCAAGTGTAGAAGGAAGATAAAGCTTTACCCCAGTGAATATATCCAGAAGAGTCTAAGGACAAACATAGTTTTGTTATTGCTTAAAGATGTAATAATGCATGGCGGCAATATTATGTCTCCTGTTCCAGTGCAAATCTGGTTTAAAACTTTACTGCTATCAGTAAAAAAAACAAAACCTGCCACTGATCTTTCTAAACCTCACTCGCAAATGCTCACATTTGGGTGAAATCATTATGAGGTCCACAGATGGAGACTGTCCCGCTATAATCAGTACAGCTAGGGCATATGCCATACGAAATGTCGCTGTCAAGGGCAGGAGCGTTGCAAGTACGTACAGAGAGAAATTAATACCACTCGTATTAAATCTATAGGCTTTAAGGGATGGACATCACACATATTGGAGTATATAGATTCTAGGGAGTTAAGGGACATCCTAATAGACAATACAGTGGACAAATCAATTTCAGTAGTATTCCAGACAATATTTGCCATACCTTTACTATTTTATGCTCTTCCCCTATACAGATATTTACCCTACAACATGTAGGGGAGAATACACCCCACACAATTTTTTTCACTGGCTAAACAAGAAATGGGACAAAGTTCATTAGAAGCTGGCTCTTTGCACTGATGCACTCCTCTGAGGTTCCGCACACAGACAGACAGGAACACATACACAGAACAGAAAGAATAACAACTATATGGTGAATGGTTTCTCACCTTGGGGGTGGATGGAGACGGTGCCACATTGTGCCCGTTGCTGGGGCCAACAGTTGACATTTTTGCCTGTACATAAAAAGACAATTAAAAGTAAATAAAATAAAAGTAAATAAATATGAAACAAAAACACAGAAAAATATTTGCTCCAGGAGAAATTTAATGTTGGGGGGGGGGGGGGGGGGGGGGGGAGCTGAAACTTATCTCCCAACTCAACCCAGTGTACCCACTTAGTAGGGAAAATGTTACAGTTACACTGATTAACTGCTTACCTTCTTACTCTCCACTAATACAGGCAATACAGTTTTCCTCTTCTCTGCTTTAGGCAGCAGTTCTTTTTTCTTAGGTTGTGGTGATTTACCACCTAGAGAGACATACAATGAAAATAAAATAACTCACTGCCATCTCCTGGACTGTGTGTCTTACAGCCTGACAATAAAAGTGTAATGGCATCAACTCTAGCTGCTTTTTCTTCTATCTAGAGCAGACACACATACTTGAAACAGCTAAATTTGTGCTTACATAATCAATTAGAAAGGCATGATTAAAGGCAAAAACAACTATGGCATTTAGAGGTTAAGAAATAAATAAAACCCTTACGGTCATTCTTTTTGCCTTTTCCAGGCGACTTTGCAGTTGACGTCTTGGGAGTTTTTACAGAACCGCTTGGAGTTGGTGGTCTTGAATTTCCTTCATTGTCACGACTGCCATTCTCAGATGATCCTTCCTCATCTTGAGAGGATGCAGCAGTGATCGTAAAATCAGATTTCTCTTTAGAAACACGGTAAAGCTCCTGAAGGACAGAACAATACAATGATCACAAGCATACATAAATCAGTGTGAACATAATACAAGCTTGCTTTACCTGTTACAAACGGACAAAAGGATAGTGCAAGATGGCAATGTCCAGCCCAAATATGCCCTCGCCAGCAAACTTTCCATATAAAACAGGTTTACTTAGATCAGAAAAAAGGGGATTTTTGTCTTGCCTGTAAAATCCTTTTTTTAAATTTTTCATCCAGATTGGTCGGTGCTCCGCACCTGTCTGGATTATCTACCTAAAGTGGTTTCTAGATTTCATATCAATCAGGAGATTTTTGTTCCAGCCTTTTCTCTTTCAGATTCTGCTAGGGATGTTGACGCTATGGCCACTCTTGATGTGGTCAGGGCTTTACGTATTTATGTGCACCGCACTAATACGTTACAAAAAAACGGATTCCTTGTTCATTCTTTACGACGAACATAAACAAGGCTGGCCAGCATCCAAGCAGACTATTGCCAGATGGTTGCGCCTTACTATTCGTCAGGGTTACCTGTTGGCTGGGAAGCTGGTTCTGGCATCAGTTAAGGCCCATTCCACAAGGTCAGTTGGAACCTTGTGGCCGGCTCGCCGGGGAGCTTCGACGGAGCAACTTTGCAGGGCTGCTACATGGTCTTCAGCCCATCGTTCCTTCGGTTCTATAGATTTGACACATTCCCCTCAGCTGATGCGGCTTTTGGGCGTCCGGTCCTTAGTGCAGCTCTGGAGCGTTCCCGCCCGTAAATGGGTCAGTTTTGGGATGTCCCACTGTCCCCAGTGTTACACCATTGGGCGATAGAAAAAAGGGGATTTTTGTCTTACCTGTAAAATCCTTTTTTCTGAGGCCATTGTTGACACTGGGCGCCCACCTTTTCGCTCCTTGCGAGCGGGTTTATCGGACATGTTCTCCTGCTTGTCTTGTGGCTGTGTGGGTTTGGTTCTACTATGTTTCTGCATTCTTTTCCTGTTCTTTGCTTGTATAGTAATAAACTGACTGGCATGGTGCAGGCTGAGTATAGGGGAGGAGGGGCCTCCCAGGCTGCACTCAAATGTGTTAACTGCTTGGTGCCCGGGATGAAGCCCTAAGCTATACCCACTATCCCCAGGCGGCTGTAGATGAAGCACCCCCTGGAGGAAGGTCTGAACAGCCGAGGAGTGGGCCACCCGTCTCTGGAACAGCTGAAACCTGAACCTTGAGAGACGCTAAACGGACGCCCGAGTCTAGTCCTGCTTGTAAGAAAGCCAAAATTCTGGAAAGGCGATACGGGTCAAAATGTCGAATATGACACCATCTGAAAAAGGTGTGCCAGACCCTGTAGTAAATCCTAGCAGTGGAAGGTTCCGAGCTGCAATCATAGTGTCAATGACCTTAGCAGAGTAACCTTTGTTTCTCAAGACCGCCCTCTCAATAGCCAGGCCGTCAAAGTCAAAACATGGAAGATCCGGATGTAGACAGGGACCCAGAGACAGCAAGTCCGGACGGAGAGAGAGGCTAGGAGATCCGCATAGAAGGCCCTCTTCGGCCAATGAGGAGCAACCAGGATAGCGATCACGGTCTCCGATTTGAGTTTGTGATGGACTCTCGGAAGAAGGACCACCGGTGGAAAGAGCTACACCATCTGAAACAGCCAAGCTAAGGCATCTGTTAAGTACGCGCCTGGGATCCTTGTGCGCGCTCCATAGCAGGGGAGTTTGTGATTGTGCCGGGATGCACATAGATCGATTTGTGGCAGGCCCCACCGTTGGACCAGCAGCAGGATGGAGAGACCATTCGCCTGAATGGACATCCTGGCGGCTGAGAAAGTCTGCTTCTCAATTTAACACCCCGGGAATGTACACTGCTGATAGGGCCGGCAGATACTTTTCTGCCCACTGCAAAATGTGGCTGACTTTCGTCATGACTTCGAGTGCCGCCCTGGTGGCTTATATAGGCGACTGTCGTTGCATTGTCCAACTGGATTCTTAGCGGACGGTGATGTAAGAGAGGACCCGCCCGAGTCAAGGCCCTGAACACCACTCGCAGTTCCAGTACATTGATTGATAGTTGGCTTTCGAGAAGAGTCCACCAACTGTGGAAGGCGTTATCTTCCACGACTGCGCCCCACCCACGTAGGCTGGCATTCGTTGTGAGAACTACCCAGTTCAGTATGTAGAAGGAAATGACCCTTGTTTAAGTGGGATGTCTGGAGCCACCAAAGGAGCGACAGACGAGTGTCCTCGGAGAGTAGAATCGTTTACGATTTGAGATGTCGTGGAGAGTGATCCCAATTCCGTAGAAGTTCCAACTGTAATGGTCTTGAATGGAACTGCGCATATGCCACCATCTCGAAATAGGACACCATCTTTCCCAAGAGTTGCATGCAGAAGTGAATGGACCCCTTTTTCCAATCCAAAAATAAGCGAATCATGGCATGTAAGGCTCTCCTCTTGTCGCCCGGGAGAAAGATTCTCTGCACTTGAGTGTCCAATAGAGCACTTTAGGCGAGTCATGCGCTGAGATGGTGTGAGGCTGGATTTCTGCCAATTTATCAACCAACCGTGTGACTGAAGAATTGTCAGCGTGATGTCTATGTGCTCCTGAAGACTCGCCTGAGACTGTGCCATAAGGAGGAGATCGTCCAGGTATGGTAAGATGAGGACACCCTGTAAGCACAAATGTGCCGTCATCACCTTGGTGCAGACTCACGGTGCTGTGGAGAGTCCGAACGGTAAAGCCTGGAATTGGTAAAGTTTCTTCAGAATAGCGAACCTGAGAAACCTCTGATGTATTTCCGAATGGGGATGTGCAGATAGGCATCTTGGATGTCCAAGGAGGCCATAAAGTCTCCCTGTTCCAAGGCCTGCATGATAGATTTGAGGGATTCCATGCAAAATTTTGGAATCCAGAGAAACTTGTTCATGGTTTGAAGGTTCAGTATAGGACAGAATATTTCTCGTCCCAAAGCCGGACGACACAGAGTCGAATAAAATCCCGTCCCTCGTTGGAGAACTGGAACTGGGACAATGACCCCCCGAAGAAGTAGGGAATGTACGGCGTACTGAAGTGCGGTCGCCATTTCGAGGTCTGCTGGCAGCCCTGCGGGAAAGAAACGTCTGGGGAGCTTGTCTCTGAAAGACAGAGCGTATCTGCTGGACACATTGCCCAGAACCCAGACATCTGACGTAGTCTGCCCCCAGACCTCGGCAAAGCGGAGAAGACGACCGCCCACCCTGGAAGCCCAGATTGTCATGTGGCAGGCTTTTCTGTTTGCTTGGGGGCCTGGCGCTTTCCTGACCAAGACGTCCTTTTGGCTTTGAATTCTTGGTAGAGGGAGCCTGGGAACAGGAGGAAGGCTGACCACGGGCCTTACCTTGTGGGCGAAAGGAGCTAAAAGTTGGAGATCTAGTCTTTGGAGCAGCCGAAGGAAGAAATTATGTCTTGGAAGCAGCAACCGTGGCCACAATCTTGTTCAGTTCCTCACCAAAGAGGACGTCTGCCGCAAAAGGTAAGGACTCCAAAGCTTTCTTAGAATTTTTATCAGCACACCAGGAGCGCAACCACAGTGCGCGTCTAGCCGCCACTGAGGCAGCAGACATTTTGGGTGAAAGTTGTCGCATCCAATACCGCCTCACCTAAAAAGGTGTTGGCCTCTCTAATATTATCAACACATTTAATAAGATTAGAACGGCGCATGTTTGACCTGAGACCCTGTTAACACATCTAACCAGCTGCTAATTGCTAAGGAGACCTAGGCAGATACAATTACAGGGCGTAGAGCTGCTCCAGCATTGGAGTAGATGGATTTCAAGGATTGCTCAAGTTTCCTGTCCATAGGTTCCTTCAGAGAACGGACATCCGGGATGGGAAGGGTAGAAGACTTAACCAGGCGGGCTACAAAACTTAACCAGGCGGTTACCAAAAACGACTTGTGAGGATGAGACCAAGCTTCCTTGAAAAGATCCTCCAATTGTGTAGAAGCAGGAAAGGCAGACGGATCCTTCTTTTTCTTCTTAAAAAGAGGGGTCTGTGCATCAGGAGGGGTGTCCGTATCCTTAATCTGAAGGACTTCCCTAACCGCCTTGACTAGTGCCTCTAACCCTGGTCAAACTCAACTGGCCATCCTGGGCCTAAGGGTCCTAGGACTCTGAATTCTGAGGTTCTTTCCCCTCTTCTGAGCATTCCTCAGAGTGGGATTCCTCCGATGGTATCAGAGATGGTGCAGAGGAACTCTTACTCCTGGCTGCACTCAAATGTTTTAACTCCTTGGTGCCCGGACTGAAGGCCTAAGCTAAACCCCACTGTCCCCAGTGTCACACCATTGGCTGATAGAAAAATCAATATGGTCTCCAAGGTGCTCCTTCAAATGGCAGCCACACAATACCATAAAGGAACCACCAAATTCCAAAGGATAATATATTTGAGTGCCTTTAGGAGGTAGAGAAGCACAGAGGGAGAGAGCATGCATGCTGATGTAATTATTCATTCAGTAAGCACATCGATAAGGAGTATCATCTTTTCATTTTGTGTAAGGGGATTCAATGAAGTGTAGCATCTTCTTCACCATGAGGAGAATCTGCAGTTTGAGGTCACCCTCTAAACTACACTCAGTGGGCTGATTGAGAGTAAAGCAAAAAAGAGCAAGTAACTTCACATATGGGTAAAACTATGTTGCACTGCAGATGGCGCAGATTTAAAATGTTCAGATATACAGTAGATGAGAGAGAAGTGTGTCCAGCAGCAGCTGCAGTGCCAACTACCTAGTGCAGGGGAGGGGTGCTATGCACATATAAACATACATGTGAAGATGTATGTAATATATTTGCTGACAGAGTATCCAGATTGTCAGTGTGTCCAAACTGAAATCTGAATAAATAAAGCAGTTTTTGTGGGCTGCATGCAAAAGAAGTCAGTATTTACCCTGAATACAAAGTAAATGTATTCGCACCCCTTGCTTTGCAATATGGTTTGTTCCAGATACAAAGTTACTTGTTATTTGCTTTGCTCCCCCCTCCCAAACAGCCCCATTTTGGTGTTACTGTGTATACAAATACTGTACACTATTGTATCTCTTTATGTACATTGGAAATTTTGAGGAGAAAAACACCTTGTGGATTGGATTGTTTAGAGACCACTGTACTTATGTATCATTCGTACCTTGAACATTTTATTCCTGCTTTTACTAGAATTGCTCTTTTTTTTTTTTTTTTTTTTTTAAATGTGCCCATTCTCACCTTTAGTTGCTGTAGAGTGGTGGCTGTCTTCCAGTCCTTGTCATCACGGAAGCGGGTGCAACGTGGGAAGCGAATCGAAATCCCTCCAGCTGTGTGGGCCTCTGCTTTGGAAAACTCTGCTCCAGTAATCTCCCAAATAGGCGCATTCTGCAAACAGATTGGCATGGAATATGCACAATACAGTCTATATAGTATACATATTGCAGTAGATGAGTAGGAGGTATCCACGAGTATACATTAGACCTTTTTGCTACATAATTATAAACAAACAGTAGCCAACTGGAAATTTAACGTGGCTATTCTATATAAAGCAACATGACGGCCTATTCAATAAACTTAGAAATCCATTGTACTCTTATCTGAAAAAGGAGTGCAAAATCTGAACTTCTAGAGCTACTTAACGGCCATATTTATTTTGGTCATAAGATTAGTAAATTAAATCATTCAATTCATGTTTGAGAAGTATCTTGCTACACTTTTGAGTTAGGATTTCAACAAATATGCAGAATCTTTATTCCCATGTCAGTGTAACAAAATACATTGGTATGCTTTACCTCGGGATCTCTTACAAGGAAGTCTGGGTAATAGTTTTTGTTGATTTTCAACCATGAAGGGATTTTTGATGGATCCTGTAAAAGAGAGGGCAAAAGCCATCACCAAACTGCTAATATACAAACACAAAATCGACTTGCTGAAGCACTGCCCCCTCTTCCCCCCACAGCATCACTGTTTCAAGAAGGAATCCTATCGGATAGAATATGGTGAACTGCCAGACAGATAAAGCAATTGGGCAGTTCTACCACTAATATTCCAGTTGACTACCAAATAGTGGCTGCCATTAAATAATAACTATCACTGTAGCACTTGAAATAAAATACTGTAAAATGCAACCCACAACCCTCATTTTATACCCCAATTGTAAATCGCTAACCTTACTGATCTTCACCATGTCCAGCTCATTTTGTAAACGTGCAAGTGTAGCATCATCATAACCACTGGAGCACTTTGTCACTGTGCACCACTTCCGGGTCTCAGGGTCGTAACAGCCCATAAGAAATATAGACATTATGCCCCCTAAGAAAGTTGAGAAAGTCAGAAACAAACTATTTATAGTCAAAAGCAGCACTGACATAGTCATTTATTAAGAAGAGTTTCTTGGATCACTAACCATTTGCTCCCTTCCCATAGAACGCTCCTAACACTGCAAGGTCAGCAGTATCTGCCATAGCACCTTCATTCAAATAATCTTTCTTCACCTTTAGCCAATGACGCTTCCCAGGCTCATAGGTTGACTGGTAGGAGACAGAATTCAAAAGATTAAAAAGGACTTTACGTGGCAAATCATTGCACAGAACTAGCTTGCAATTATAAGTTGCAGCACTCTGTGGTATTTTCAGTACCAATACAATGATTTGTCTATAAAACATTTTTCACTTACCATGAATCCACTTAAGGGGGGTCGTGGGGGGACTACTATACGCTGAGGTGTATAGGGCACTGGTGAAAGTTTTAATCAAAGTGATTAATGACTTACTCTAACTTGCTGAACACTAAGCCCCTCCCCCAGATGCTCTTCAGTTTCTTTATTAACAAAGACCAGAATTTAAACTTTCCGGCGCGAGCAGTCCTTTTGACATACATCTTTAAAACCCGTACAACATCCAAAGACTTTGGAGAATCGGAAGTGTCAACAATAACCGGAATCACAATCAGCTGTTGACATGAAACGTTGACACCACCTCATGCAGGAACTGCTGACAAGTCCTAAGTTCCTCTCTGTCCTCGAGGAACACAAAGTAGGGACTCTTACAAGAAAAGGCCCCTAGCACCGACACACATCTTGCCGAGGCCAAGGCAAACAGCGTGGCAGTCGTACACGTAAGAGACTTTAATTCAACCACGTGTAAATGGTACAAACCAGTCAGATTGGAGAATTTCAGAACCATATTGAGATCCTCGGGTGCCCTGGGAGGCGCAAGGGAGGTTGCATATGAAGGATACCTAATAAGAAAGTCTGGCCTTCTGAGAGAGTAGCCAATTTTCTCTGAAGGAAAATAGACAAGGCAGAAATCTGAACGTTCATGGGGCCCAAACATAGGCCCATATCCACTCTTGACCGAAGGGAGTGCAAGAAACGTCCCAGAACCAATTCCACAGTGGAATATATGAGACTTTCACACCAAGTGGAATACCACTTCCAAATGTGATGGTAAAGGTTTGACCTGACCACCTTCCTGCCTTGGATCATAGTTGGGAGAACCGTGCCTGGAAATCCTTCCCTAGCTAAAAACAACCTTTCAACCGCCATGCCATTAAACTAGCCAGGGTGAGTCTGGATAGACAACCTTTTTGCAGAGATCTGTCTGAAGTGCCTGAACTCATTCCCTTTTTTATTCTATGAGAACCCTGGGAATCAGAGGAATCGAATGGAACAAGTACACCAACTTGTAAATCCCCTGCGTCGTCAGAGCGTCCATTGCTGTGGCCTGTAGAACCCCTGTCTTCAAACAATAACGCATTAGCTTCTTGTTGAGTCGAGAAGCCAACATCTCAATCTGCGGACAACCCCACTGCCGTGTTATCAGTTGAAACACCTGTGGGTGGAGGCCCTGTCCCCCTCTTTGGACATAATCTCTATCAGGAGATTGTCCAGGTATGGAACGAAGGTCACTTCCAGATTGTGGAATAGTAGCATCATCTCTGCCATCACCATTGTGAACACAATTGGTGCCGTTGAGAGACAGAGTGATAGGGCCTGGAATTGGTAGTAACTGTCCTGCAGTGCAAACTATAGATAAGCCCGATGAGGCGGCCATAGAGGGATGTGAAGTACGCATCCCTGACATCCAGAGACACTAGGAATTCCCTTTTATTTATTTTTAGACCCGAGACCACCACTCTCAGAAACCCCATCTTGAAGTTGAATACTTGTAAGTATGGGTTCAGTGCTTTGAGATGTAAGATTGGTATTACTGAACCGTCCGGGTACAGTACCACAACCAGGCTGGAATAACAACCCCTGAGTAGGGGTTGAGGCAGAACTGTATGATGACCTGAGTCCGTAACAGTTCTTGAATAGCTTCCAGTAAGGTTACTCTTGTTTCTAATGAAACTGGTAAGCCTGACTTGAAGAATCTGTGAGGTGAGAGATATTGGAACTATATAGTAAACCAAGAAGAAAATATCCACTGCGCTAGCCAATAGCAGCCGGCAGAGGGATGTCAAACATGGCCAATTCCTTTCGGAATATCTTAGACGAAAACAAATCCCCAGGGGCTTTCGCATTTCTAATGTTCCCACCTTGGGCCGAAATAACCCGGTCTTCTGCAGCCGGTGGTACTGAACTGAAAAAACTGTCAATTGAAGCTGACACCTCGATCAAATCACACACCACCGTGTTACAGAATGACAAGACCCAAAATTGGATAGAGAGACTACAGTCCCAAGTGGACAACTATAAACGTGATTTCATTTCCTTTAAACGTAAAAAATTGTCCACTGTAACCAGCGACTACCAAAACTATACAGTATACCGCTGGTTACTTGGGAACAATAGTAGTGAACGCCAAAATAGGCAACATGTAAGACGTAGGGCACAACCCTTTTCTCAGGACTTTATTTCTTCAGCCTCTACCTCCGATACAGACTATTACGACAGTACCAGTAACTCCACCTGTTTTTTCGAGCAAGGGGGCGAGACGTCCTCGACAGGCTCCTAGGTATTAAGAAGCGGCACCGACCGCACCCGAGGAGAGGGGGGTACCAGGAGAAGAGGGAGGCGGAGACGTCAGTAAACAATGTCTTTAATTTATCCAGCATTGTGTTAAGCGAAGCCGAAACTAAACTCCTGGCACAGGGTTTTTCTTTCGTCCCGACTTGTAGAACTAATTCGTTCAAACGGTCTATTGACCAATATAAATTTGGACGTTCCCTCCGTCTGCGTGAATTTTTTGCCAACAAACCCACTGATAAAGCTGTGTCAGAGTTTCGGCCTAAATCTACATTTGACCCCCCATCCTCCAAACCTAGCATCAAAACCTTCTTACGGCTAGTACAGAGGGATTCTGAGATCCCGCCACCTAAAAAAAATTTGATAATTTGTCTCCTGCAGAAAGAAAGGCTTTAAAAACCTTGTTGTCCAAAATTGGACTGACTGACACAGAGATCAATCGGCAATTATCTGATGCCACAACCTACCGCAGGTCGACTGTCAACCCGATACCCAAGATCAAATCTAAGATTGATCAAAGCCTTAACTTTGGTTTTGAGCAGGGTTTTATAGGTGAGGATCTCTTGCAATTTCTAACTGTCAACTCGCCAAGGTGCCCCATTTTGTATACACTGCCCAAGATTCACAAAGCTCTTGTATGCCCTCCGGGCAGACCTATAATTGCTGCAGAAGGCTCTCTTCTACAGCCTATCGCGATCTTTGTTGATAGTATTCTTCAGCCACTAGACATAAAAACTGACAGCTACCTCAGGGACACTGGGGATTTTTTGTCTCATCTCCAGAAAGTAGATATGCTCAGTGAGCACACTCTATTGGTTACAATGGATGTGTGTTCTTTATACACTGTTATACCCCATCAACAGGGTTTAGAGGTTATACGAGCATTCCTCTCCAGCTCTCCCTGTAAAGACTTCCCTCCTGAGTTTGTGTTGGAATTGACCTCATTGGTCTTAACGTGTAATCATTTCATGTACAAAAATGATTACTTTCTACAACTAGCTGGTACCACAATGGGGTCAAACCTGGCCCCGTCTTATGCGAACCTGTTTATGACCCACTACGAAAATACACATCTGTTGCCCAAATACAGGCATAATATTTTTTTTTTTAAATGATTCATAGATGACATTTTTCTGCTTTGGGAGGGCACTGAACTTGAATTTACCGATATGGTGGGTTAGCTCAACTCACTAGAAAGTCCCATTAGATTTCCCTATTCTGTCTCAGCTACTATCATTAATTTTTTGGATGAGAGTATCATTAAAAACGGGGAATCGTTTAGATACTTCCCTGTTCCGTAAGTCGACGGACCGCAACTTGACTTTACATGCGAGTAGTCACCATCCTCCGGCACTTAAAGAAGGTTTACCAATATCCCAATACCTGAGAGCAATGAGGATCAATTCCATCTCAACACTCAGAGACCAACAATGTTCTGAAATAACGGGCGCCCAGCATCCTCTACGGACTAGGAGAAAAAGATTTACCGGTAGATTTAAAATCTTATTTTCTCTTACGTCCTAGAGGATGCTGGGGACTTCCTAAGGACCATGGGGATTATACCAAAGCTCAAAACCAGGCGGGAGAGTGCGGATGACTCTGCTGCACCGATTAAGCAAACATGAGGTCCTCATCAGCCAGGGTATCAAACTTGTAGAATTTTGCAAAAGTGTTTGAACCCGACCAAGTAGCTGTTCGGCAAAGCTGTAATGCAGAGACGCCTCGGGCACCCGCCCAAGAAGAGCTCACCTTCCTAGTGGAATGGGCCTTTACAGAATTTGGTAACGGCAATCCAGCCGTAGAATGAGCCTGCTGAATCGTGTTACAGATCCAGCGAGCAATAGTCTGCTTAGAAGCAGGGGTGCCAACTTTGTTGGCTGCATACAGGACAAACAGTGCCTCTGTTTTCCTAACCCGAGCCGTTCTGGCTACATACATTTTTAAGGCCCTGACTACATCAAGGGACTTGGAATCCTCCAAGTCTCCCGTAGCCACAGGCACCACTATAGGTTGGTTCATATGAAACGATGAAACCACCTTAGGCAAAAATTGAGGACGAGTCCTCAACTCTGCTCTATCCACATGGAAAAATCAGATAGGGGCTTTTGTGAGACAAAGCCGCCAATTCGGACACCCGCCTTGCAGATGCCAAGGCCAACAACATGACCACCTTCCAAGTGAGAAATTTGAATTCAACTGTTTGAAGAGGCTCAAACCAGTGAATTTTAGGAACGGTAACACCACGTTAAGGTCCCATGGTGCCGCTGGGGCACAAAAGGAGGCTGGATGTGTAGCACTCCCTTACAAAAGTCTGGACTTCTGGGAGAGAAGCCAATTCCTTCTGAAAGAACATAGATAGGCTCCATTAAGGTACAGATTTCGGCCCTAACTTCAGGCCCATATCCACTCCTGTCTGTAGAAAGTGGAGAAAACGGCCCAGGTGGAAATCTTCCGTAGGAGCATTCTTGGCTTCACACCAAGATACATACTTCCTCCAGATACGGTGATAATTTTTCGCCGTCACCTCCTTCCTAGACTTTATCAGAGTAGGGATGACTTCCTCCGGAATACCTTTCCCAGCTAGGATTCGGTGTTCAACCGCCATGCAGTCAAACGTAACCGCGGTAAGTCATGGAACACGCAGGGCCCCTGCTGCAACAGGTCCTCCCTGAGAGGAAGAGGCCATGGATCTTCTGCGAGCATCTCCTGAAGATCTGAATACCAGGCCCTTCGAGGCCATTCTGGAACAATGAGTATTGTCTGCACTCTTTTTCGTCTTATGATTCTCAATATTTTTGAGATGAGAGGAAGAGGAGGGAACACATAGACCGACTGAAACACCCATGGTGTCACCAGGGCGTCTACCGCTACTGCCTGAGGGTCCCTTGACCTGGCACAATACCTCAGAAGTTTCTTGTTGAGGCATGACGCCATCATGTCTATTTGAGGAAGTCCCCAAAGACTTGTTATCTCTGCAAAAACTTCTTGATGAAGTCCCCACTCTCCTGGATGGAGATCGTGTCTGCTGAGGAAGTCCGCTTCCCAGTTGTCCACTCCCGGAATGACGACTGCTGACAGAGCGCTTACGTGATTTTCCGCCCAGCGAAGAATCCTGGTGGCTTCCGCCATTACCACTCTGCTCCTTGTCCCGCCTTGGCGGTTTACATGAGCCAAGGCTGTGACGTTGTCTGATTGAATCAGAACCGGTAGGTCGCGAAGAAGATTCTCCGCTTGTCGTAGGCCGTTGTATATGGCCCTTAATTCCAGTATGTTGATGTGTAGACAAGCCTCCTGGCTTGACCATAGTCTCTGAAAATTTCTTCCTTGTGCGACTGCTCCCCATCCTCGGAGGCTCGCGTCCGTGGTATCCAGAACCCAGTCCTGAATGCCGAAGCTGCGACCCTTTAGAAGGTGAGCACTCTGCAGCCACTACAGGAGAGACACCCTGGCCCTGGCGGACAGGCTTATTTTCTGATGAATTTGAAGATGGGACCCGGACCACTTGCCCAGAAGGTCCCACTGAAATGTCCTCGCATGAAACCTGCCGAAGGGGATGGCCTTGTAGGTCGCCACCATTTTTCCCAGTACTCGAGTGCATTGATGGACTGACACTCTTTTCGGTTTTAACAGGTCTCTGACCATGGGGGTAATTCCAAGTTGGTCGCAGCAGGATTTTTGATAGCAATTGGGCAAAACCATGTGCACTGCAGGGGAGGCAGATATAACATGTGCAGAAAGAGTTAGATTTGGGTGGGTTATTTTATTTCTGTGCAGGGTAAATACTGGCTGCTTTATTTTTACACTGCAAATTAGATTGCAGATTGAACACACCCCACCCAAATCTAACGCTCTCTGCACGTTATATCTGCCTCCCCTGCAGTACACATGGTTTTGCCCAATTGCTAACAAAAATCCTGCTGCGATCAACTTGGAATTACCCCCCATGTTCTGGAGTTCCTGGGCTTTTTCCATCGGGAGAAAAACCCTCTTTTGTTCCGTGTCCAGAATCAGCCTAAGAAAGATAGCCGAGTCGTTGGAACAAACTGTGACTTTGGTAGATTTAGAATCCAGCCATGCTGCTGTAGCACTCTCAGGGAGAGCCACACGCTTTTCTGCAACTGTTCCTTTGATCTCGCTTTTATCAGGAGATCGTCCAAGTACGGGATAATTGTGACTCCCTGCCTGCACAGGAGCACCATCATTTCCGCCATTACCTTGGTGAAAACTCTCGGGGCCGTGGAAAGGCCAAACGGCAACGTCTGAAACTGGTAATGACAGTCCTGTACAGCGAATCTCAGGTACGCCTGATGAGGAGGATATATGGGGACATGAAGGTATGCATCCTTTATGTCTAGTGACACCATAAAATCCCCCCCTTCCAGGCTGGAGATAACTGCCCTGAGAGATTCCATCTTGAACTTGAACTTTTTCAAGTACAGGTTTAGGGATTTTAAATTTAGAGTGGGTCTGACCGAGCCATCCGGTTTCGGGACCACAAATAGGGTTGAATAGTACCCTTTCCCCTGTTGCATTAGGGGAACCTTGATAATCACTTGCTGTTGACACAGCTTTTGAATTGCAGCTAAAACTATCTCCCTCTCTGGGGGAGAAGCTGGTAAAGCAGATTTGAAAAATCGGCGAGGAGGCACGTCTTCAAATTCCAGCTTGTAGCCTTGGGATACAATTTCCATCGCCCAAGGATCCACGTCTGACTGAACCCAGACGTAGCTGAAGAGTCGAAGATGTGCCCCCACAGGCGCGGGACTCCCTCAGTGGAGCCCCAGCGTCATGCGGTGGATTTAGTAGAAGCCGGGGAGGACTTCTGCTCCTGGGCACTAGCCGTAGCAGGCATTCTTTTCCCTCTACCTTTACCTCTGGCGAGGAAGGAAGAGCCCCAACCTCTTCTGGAATTATGCGACCGAAAGGACTGCATCTGATATTGTGGTGTTTTCTTTTGCTGTGGGGGAACATAAGGTAAAAAAGTAGATTTACCCGCGGTAGCTGTGGAAACCAGATCCGCGAGACCTTCCCCAAATAAAACCTAACCTTTGTAAGGCAAAACTTCCATATGTCTCTTTGAGTCGGCATCACCCGTCCATTGGCGGGTCCACAGGGCTCGCCTAGCAGAAATCGCCATGGCGTTGGCTCTCGAACCTAGCAGTCCAACGTCTCTCTGAGCGTCTCTCATATATAAGACTGCGTCTTTAATGTGACCTAAGGTCACATTAAAGGTATCCCTATCTAGGGTATCAATGTCAGCTGACAAGGTATCTGTCCACGCTGCTACTGCGCTACAAACCCAAGCCGATGCCATTGCCGATCTGAGCAAAGCACCCGTATGTGTATAAATCGATTTTAAGGTAGTTTCCTGTCTGCGATCAGCAGGATCCTTGAGGGCTGCCGTGTCTGGAGACGGTAGCGCTACCTTCTTGGACAAGCGCGTTAAAGCCTTGTCCACCCTGGGCGAGGATTCCCACCGTACCCTGTCCTGTGCAGGGAAAGGATACGCCATAATAATCATCTTGGGAATCTGCAGTTTTTTGTCTGGAGTTTCCCAAGCTTTTTCAAATAACGCGTTCAGCTCATGAGATGGGGGAAAGGTTACCTCAGGTTTCTTTTCCTTAAACATGCATACCCTCGTGTCAGGGACAGAGGGGTCATCTGTGATATGCAAAACATCTTTTATTGCAAAAATCATATAATGAATACTTTTGGCCACCCTTGGGTGTAACCTCGCATCACCGTATTCGACACTGGAGTCAGAATCCGTGTCGGTATCAGTGTCTGCTACTTGGGACAGGGGACGTTTTTGAGACCCTGAAGGGCCCTGTGACACATACCCCTTTTCCACTAGCTCAAAAAACACGGGTAAATGCACGGGGGCGCGCATTTACCCGTGTTTTTTGCAAGTGGAAAAGGGTAAACCCGGATCAAGTGACCCGTGAATCCTACCCGGCTATTTACCTGGGTAGGACACGGGAATGATCTGGGTAGGGTTGTAGTGTAAACGGGAGCCGTGTCGATGCGACACGGCTCCCATTTACACTGTATGGAAGGGCGGCGCTGGGAGATCATGTGATCTCCCTGCGCCGCCCCTGCAGCGTCACTAGAAGCGTCACCAACCCGGCATATGCCGGGTTGTGACTGCTGATGGGAAAGGGGCCGAGCACGGGTCGCAGCAGGGGGCAGCTCCCGTGTCAGGCTCCCGGCTGCGACCCGTGCTCGTAAGTGGAAAAGGGGTAACGTGGATTGACTCCCAGCTTTTTCCCTGGACTCTGCTTTGTCCAATCTCTTATGCAGTAAAGCCACATTTGCATTTAAAACATTCCACATATCCAACCAATCAGGTGGCGGCGTTGCCGACGGAGACACCACAATCATCTGCTCCGCCTCCTTAGATGAGCCTTCCGCTTCAGACATGCCGACACACACGTACAGACAGCCCCACACATTCAGGGATATATCTATATGGAGACAGTCCCCCAATAAGGCCCTTTGGAGAGACAGAGAGAGAGTATGCCAGCACACACCCAGCGCCACCGGACACTGGAATAAAATCCCAGTTAGTACAGCGCTTTTATATAAATATGTATAAATACACTCACTGCGCCCATGAAATGTGCCCCCCCCCACCACTCTTTTTTGCCCTCTGTAACCGTGTTCAGCAGGGGAGAGTCCGGGGAGCCAACTTCTCTGAAGGTGCTGTGGAGACAATGGCGCTGGTTAGTGCTGGAGGATCAAGCCCCGCCCCCTCAACGGCGGGCTTCGGTCCCGCTCAATTTATTTATACTAGCGGGGGTTTATTAATATACTGCCTCCGCAGTATATATTTTCTATGCCAGTGTCCCTAGAGGTTTTTATTGCTGCTCAGGGCGCCCCCCTGCGCCCTTACAGTGCCCGCTGTGTGTGTTTGTGTGGGAGCAATGGCGCGCAGCGTTACCGCAGTGAAGATCTGAAGTCTTCTGCCGCCTTTGAAGTCTTCTTTTCTTTACCCGGCTTCTATCCTCCGGCTCTGTGAGGAGGATGGCGGCGCGGCTCCGGGACGAACGGCGAGGGTGAGACCTGCGTTCCGACCCTCTGGAGCTAATGGTGTCCAGTCGCCTAAGAAGCAGTGACTATCATTTAAGTAGGTCTGCTTCTCTCCCCTCAGTCCCTCGAAGCAGGGAGCCTGTTGCCAGCAGTGCTCCCTGAAAATAAAAAAACTAACAAAAGTATTTTTCGGAGAAACTTAGGAGAGCTCCCGCACCCAGTCTCCTCTGGGCACAGGATCTAACTGAGGTCTGGAGGAGGGGCATAGAGGGAGGGGCCAGTGCACACCCATTCTAAAGTCTTTAGAGTGCCAATGTCTCCTGTGGAGCCCGTCTATACCCCATGGTCCTTACGGAGTCCCCAGCATCCTCTAGGACGTAAGAGAAAGTCTAATATCCATCTGATGCAGGCTAAACCTGGCAGTTTTTCGTGTGGGGGATGCACTACATGCAGATCAATGATAACTGGCCCCGTTGTATAACCCCCTCACACAGGGAGAAAGATTCCCATTAAGTTCCATCTTCATTGCCGTTTGGATTATGTGATTTATCTATTAAAATGTCCATGTGGACTCTGTTACGTCGGACTGACGACACGTCCATTCCGTGATCGGATGGCCAACCACCGGTCGTCCATCCACACGGCTTTACTTTCTGGCCTTTCAGACAAACCGGTGGCACGACATTTTGTGTCGGCAAGACATCAAGTAGCTGCTCTGAAATGCCAGCTCATTGATTGGGTCCCTCCACCCCAATTCGGTGGAGATCGTACATTACTTCTTAAGCATAGGGAAAGTTTCTGGATACACAAACTTAATACGGTAGCCCCTAGGGGCCTCAATGAGGCCAATCCGCTTTATATTTTTCTATAAGGGCATTCATTAGTGTTTGGGACAGGTGTACATTGTTTTTACTACCATTTGTGATGGTACGTTCCACTGTTTGGATGGTACTCAATATTCGGTACACCTGTATCAAATAGCTTTAATGTGTAACATATGAGTGCAAGTACTCTTTGCCGACTTAAAGGTTTAGAGTACTTTATTACTGTATTCTCTAATTTCTTATACAGACTCAGTGCTCTATATTTGGTTTTTGTTAGTATGTATGTTTTGTTTGTAATCCCGGAGTCATCCCTGGTCCTTGACAGAACGTGAGGAGGGCAATTGGCCCAGTATCCCTCTGGCCTACCTATTAGATTTAGTGTTGTTCTATTAGCACTAAATGTCACATGTATTAATATTTACATTTCTATTTATTTATTTCTATGTTTGTTGGTTTGTGCATCTCGATTGATTATGAACTAGGCTGGAGTGATTTTTGGTCATACTGTCCTCCTAGGTAGTGTTCCTTTTACACTTTGTTTACAGTGTAAATCCTCCCCCTACTGGGATTCCCTCTATGATTGACAGCTCCATTCACCTTTTGTGCATCTATTGAGCCATGACGTAATTTCCGGTACGGCGGGATCCTATAGCATGTACTAGTGTTGTTATTATTATACTTCTACTTGTACAGTTTGTGGGCTCTGCTCACTTTAATTCCCCCTAAGGTATTCTTTTTCTCTGACGTCCTAGTGGATGCTGGGGACTCCGTCAGGACCATGGGGATTAGCGGCTCCGCAGGAGACAGGGCACAAAAATAAAGCTTTAGGATCAGGTGGTGTGCACTGGCTCCTCCCCCTATGACCCTCCTCCAAGCCTCAGTTAGGTTTTTGTGCCCGTCCGAGCAGGGTGCAATCTAGGTGGCTCTCCTAAAGAGCTGCTTAGAAAAAGTTTTTAGGTTTTTTATTTTACAGTGAGTCCTGCTGGCAACAGGCTCACTGCAACGAGGGACTTAGGGGAGAAGAAGTGAACTCACCTGCGTGCAGGATGGATTGGCTTCTTAGGCTACTGGACACCATTAGCTCCAGAGGGATCGAACACAGGCCCAGCCATGGAGTCCGGTCCCGGAGCCGCGCCGCCGACCCCCTTGCAGATGCCGAAAAGTGAAGAGGTCCAGAAATCGGCGGCTGAAGACTTCTCAGTCTTCATGAGGTAGCGCACAGCACTGCAGCTGTGCGCCATTGCTCTCAGCACACTTCACACCAACGGTCACTGAGGGTGCAGGGCGCTTGGGGGGGCGCCCTGGGCAGCAATGAAAGTACCTATGCTGGCTAAAAATACATCACATATAGCCCCTGGGGCTATATGGATGTATTTAACCCCTGCCAGGTCTCAGAAAAACGGGAGAAGAAGCCCGCCGAAAAGGGGGCGGGGCATATTCTCCTCAGCACACAGCGCCATTTTCCCTCACAGAAATGCTGGTGGGAAGGCTCCCAGGCTCTCCCCTGCACTGCACTACAGAAACAGGGTTAAAACAGAGAGGGGGGGCACTTATTTGGCGATATGATTATATATATTAAGATGCTATAAGGGAAAAACACTTTTATAAAGGTTGTCCCTGTATAATTATAGCGTTTTGGTGTGTGCTGGCAAACTCTCCCTCTGTCTCTCCAAAGGGCTAGTGGGGTCCTGTCCTCTATCAGAGCATTCCCTGTGTGTGTGCTGTGTGTCGGTACGTGTGTGTCGACATGTATGAGGACGATGTTGGTGAGGAGGCGGAGCAATTGCCTGTAATGGTGATGTCACTCTCTAGGGAGTCGACACCGGAATGGATGGCTTATTTAAGGAATTACGTGATAATGTCAACACGCTGCAAGGTCGGTTGACGACATGAGACGGCCGGCAAACCAATTAGTACCTGTCCAGGCCTCTCAAACACCGTCAGGGGCGTTAAAACGTCCTTTTACCTCAGTCGGTCGACACAGACACTGACTCCAGTGTCGACGGTGAAGAAACAAACGTATTTTCCTTTAGGGCCACACGTTACTTGTTAAGGGCAATGAAGGAGGTGTTACATATTTCTGATACTACAAGTACCACAAAAAAGGGTATTATGTGGAGTGTGAAAAAACTACCTGTAGTTTTTCCTGAATCAGATAAATTAAATGAAGTGTGTGATGATGCGTGGGTTTCCCCCGATAGAAAATTGGCGGTATACCCTTTCCCGCCAGAAGTTAGGGCGCGTTGGGAAACACCCCTTAGGGTGGATAAGGCGCTCACACGCTTATCAAAACAAGTGGCGGTACCGTCTCCAGATAGGGCCGCCCTCAAGGAGCCAGCTGATAGGAGGCTGGAAAATATCATAAAAAGTATATACACACATACTGGTGTTATACTGCGACCAGCGATCGCCTCAGCCTGGATGTGCAGCGCTGGGGTGGCTTGGTCGGATTCCCTGACTGAAAATATTGATACCCTTGACAGGGACAGTATTTTATTGACTATAGAGCATTTAAAGGATGCATTTCTATATATGCGAGATGCACAGAGGGATATTTGCACTCTGGCATCAAGAGTAAGTGCGATGTCCATATCTGCCAGAAGTTGTTTATGGACACGACAGTGGTCAGGTGATGCAGATTCCAAACGGCACATGGAAGTATTGCCGTATAAAGGAGAAAAAGACAACGTCTTTTCAGCCTCAGTCCTTTCGTCCCCATAAGGGCAAGCGGGCAAAAGGCCAGTCATATCTGCCATGGGATAGAGGAAAGGGAAGAAGACTGCAGCAGGCAGCCCATTCCCTGGAACAGAAGCCCTCCACCGCTTCTGCCAAGTCCTCAGCATGACGCTGGGGCCGTACAAGCGGACTCAGGTGCGGTGGGGGGTCGTCTCAAGAGTTTCAGCACGCAGTGGGCTCACTCGCAAGTGGACCCCTGGATCCTACAAGTAGTATCCCAGGGGTACAGATTGGAGATTCGAGACGTCTCCCCCTCGCAGGTTCCTGAAGTCTGCTTTGCCAACGTCTCCCTCCGACAGGGAGGCAGTAGTGGAAACAATTCACAAGCTGTATTCCCAGCAGGTGATAATCAAAGTACCCCTCCTACAACAAGGAAAGGGGTATTATTCCACACTATATTGTGGTACTGAAGCCAGACGGCTCGGTGAGACCTATTCTAAATCTGAAATATTTGAACACTTACATACAAAGGTTCAAATCAAGATGGAGTCACTCAGAGCAGTGATAGCGAACCAGGAAGAAGGGGACTATATGGTGTCCCGGGACATCAGGGATGCTTACCTCCATGTCCAAATTTGCCCTGCTCACCAAGGGTACCTCAGGTTCGTGGTACAGAACTGTCACTATCAGTTTCAGACGCTGCCGGTTGGATTGTCCACGGCACCCCGGGTCCTTACCAAGGTAATGGCCGAAATGATGATTCTTCTTCAAAGAAAATGGACGATCTCCTGATAAGGGCAAGGTCCAGAGAACAGTTGGAGGTCGGAGTAGCACTATCTCAAGTAGTTCTACGACAGCACGGGTGGATTCTAAATATTCCAAAACCGCAGCTGTTTCCGACGACAAGTCTGCTGTTCCTAGGGATGATTCTGGACACAGTCCAGAAAAAGGTGTTTCTCCCGGAGAAGAAAGCCAGGGAGTTATCCGAGCTAGTCAGGAACCTCCTAAAACCAGGAAAAGTGTCAGTGCATCATTGCACAAGGGTCCTGGGAAAAATGGTGGCTTCTTACGAAGCGATTCCATTCGGCAGATTTCACGCAAGAACTTTTCAGTGGGATCTGCTGGAAAAATGGTCCGGATCGCATCTTCAGATGCATCAGCGGATAACCCTGTCTCAAAGGACAAGGGTGTTTCTTCTGCGGTGGCTGCAGAGTGCTCATCTACTAAAGGGCCGCAGATTCGGCATTCAGGACTGGGTCCTGGTGACCACGGATGCCAGCCTGAGAGGCTGGGGAGCAGTCACACAGGGAAAAAATTTCCAGGGAGTGTGATCAAGTCTGGAGACTTCTCTCCACATAAATATACTGGAGCTAAGGGCAATTTACAATGTTCTAAGCTTAGCAAGACCTCTGCTTCAAGGTCAGCCGGTATTGATCCAGTGGGACAACATCACGGCAGTCGCCCACGTAAACAGACAGGGCGGCACAAGAAGCAGGAGGGCAATGGCAGAAACTGCAAGGTTTCTTCGCTGGGCGAAAAATCATGTGATAGCACTGTCAGCAGTGTTCATTCCGGGAGTGGACAACTGGGAAGCAGACTTCCTCAGCAGGCACGACCTCCACCCGGGAGAGTGGGGACTTCATCCAGAAGTCTTCCACATGATTGTGAACCGTTGGGAAAAACCAAAAGGTGGATATGATGGCGTCTCGCCTCAACAAAAAACTGGACAGGTATTGCGCCAGGTCAAGAGACCCTCAGGCAATAGCTGTGGACGCTCTGGTAACACCGTGGGTGTTCCAGTCAGTGTATGTGTTTCCTCCTCTGCCTCTCATACCAAAAGTACTGAGAATTATACGGCAAAGGGGAGTAAGAACGATACTCGTGGCTCCGGATTGGCCAAGAAGAACTTGGTACCCGGAACTTCAGGAGATGCTCACGGAAGATCCGTGGCCTCTACCTCTAAGACGGGACCTGCTTCAGCAGGGACCGTGTCTATTCCAAGACTTACCGCGGCTGCGTTTGACGGCATGGCGGTTGAACGCCGAATTCTAAGGGAAAAAGGCATTCCGGAAGAGGTCATTCCTACACTGGTAAAAGCCGGGAAGGAGGTGACTGCACAACATTATCACCGCATTTGGAGAAAATATGTTGCGTGGTGTGAGACCAGGAAGGCCCCCACGGAGGAATTTCAATTGGGTCGATTCCTACATTTCCTGCAAACAGGATTGTCTATGGGCCTCAAATTGGGGTCCATTAAGGTTCAAATTTCGGCCCTGTCGATTTTCTTCCAGAAAGAATTGGCTTCAGTTCCTGAAGTCCAGACTTTTGTAAAAGGAGTACTACATATACAGCCCCCGGTTGTGCCCCCAGTGGCTCCGTGGGACCTTAATGTAGTTTTGGATTTTCTCAAATCCCATTGGTTTGAGCCACTCAAATCGGTGGATTTGAAATATCTTACATGGAAAGTAACCATGCTACTGGCCCTGGCTTCAGCCAGGAGAGTGTCAGAATTGGCGGCTTTATCGTATAAAAGCCCATATCTGATTTTCCATTCGGACAGGGCAGAACTGCGGACGCGTCCTCAGTTTCTGCCTAAGGTGGTGTCAGCGTTTCACCTGAACCAGCCTATTGTGGTGCCTGCGGCTACTAGCGATTTGGAGGATTCCAAGTTGCTGGACGTTGTCAGGGCATTGAAAATATATATTTCAAGGACGGCTGGAGTCAGAAAATCTGACTCGCTGTTTATACTGTATGCACCCAACAAGCTGGGTGCTCCTGCTTCTAAGCAGACGATTGCTCGTTGGATTTGTAGCACAATTCAACTTGCACATTCTGTGGCAGGCCTGCCACAGCCTAAATCTGTCAAGGCCCATTCCACAAGGAAGGTGGGCTCATCCTGGGCGGCTGCCCGAGGGGTCTCGGCATTACAACTCTGCCGAGCAGCTACGTGGTCGGGGGAGAACACGTTTGTAAAATTCTACAAATTTGATACCCTGGCTAAAGAGGACCTGGAGTTCTCTCATTCGGTGCTGCAGAGTCATCCGCACTCTCCCGCCCGTTTGGGAGCTTTGGTATAATCCCCATGGTCCTGACGGAGTCCCCAGCATCCACTAGGACGTCAGAGAAAATAAGATTTTACTTACCGATAAATCTATTTCTCGTAGTCCGTAGTGGATGCTGGGCGCCCATCCCAAGTGCGGATTGTCTGCAATACTTGTACATAGTTATTGTTACAAAAAAATC